>NC_056736.1:786639271-786724271 GCF_019279795.1 Protopterus annectens | reverse complement strand
GTGTGTGTGTGTGTGTGTGTGTGTGTGTGTGTGTGTGTGTGTGTGTGTGTGCATTTATGATGGGTGTCATCATCCACAGTTCCAGGGCATAGCCAGCATCCCCCAGTAAATAGCCCTGTGAGATAGCCCCCCCCCTAGAAAACATCTGATACAGCTGCAATGTGTGCCAGATATGGGAGTCATGATAACTGCCAGGGCTGCCAGCATACACATCCAAGATAAACCCCTGGGCATTGCATATAACTTGGCGGTTGATGGAGTGGTATCCCTTGTGGTTAATGTAGATTCTACTCTGCTCACCATCTGGTGCATTTATGTGAAAGTGAGTGCAAACTATGGCACCCAGTACTTCTGGGTAGTGTGCTACATGGTAGAACTGTAACATATCGCTGGCCCTTTCCTCAGGGGAAGGGGAGAGAGATATGTGTTCACTGGCATGTTTGAGCATACCATCCAGAAACTAGTGGAATATTCTTGATGCTGATGTCTGTGATACCCCCATCATGTACCCATTTGGTCTTTGAAAAGTACCTGTAGCTAATATCCTAAGGGCTACACATACCTTAGTTTCCACTGGGATGGGCACCCCTCAGTTGGCTCTGGCTTGGAATTGAGGGAGGCAGTAATCACAGAGTTCTTGTAATATGTCCATGTCCACCCTGTTATGCTCTACAATCTTCAGCTCATGTAGCACCTGGAAGGTTACACTGGGCTTGAAAACTCTTCTCCTTCTTGGCCTAGGCCTAATGTCAGCAGTACCAGCAGCAATGACTAGAGATTCTAGTACATGTAGATATAGAATAGCTGCAGCAGACCCTGGCATTATGTCAATTAAAATTACCAAGTCTCTACTAAAATTGTCTTCAAGTATCAAGGGAAAACCAGAATGTAGATGCATACTTTATACATTTCTGGAGTAGGTCCACCACATGGAAATAACTAGTTAACATGCAATTCACCTACTTAGGTTGTGATTAGTATTATTTAAAAAAATCTGCTTGGGGCACAGTAGTAAATAGGATTTAACCTGGAAGAGGAGTAAAACGTGTATGGAATACCCAGTACTGAAGCCCATAACTATGTGTACACCAGTATTATAAATACACCTCTTGCCTCAAGTATATGCTGCAATGTGATAACATTATAAGAAAAGCTTCCACAGGCTGTGCTAGAACTCAGAACCATCTGCACTCTAGTCCTACACTTAGCAGCTGTCACCAAACAATTATTTACATACGATCTCCTCTATCACCTTATTTACATAAGATCTCCCATATCACCATTCATTGTTCAGTTGACCGTATTAGCTTAGCACAGCTTCACTTACCAGGTTGGCGTGATGCCCAGCACTCCTTATCAAATGTATCCAGTTTCTGTTTTAGGATGTCTGGATCATGTCTGCTATTCAAAACTGAATGTGTCCAGTATCTATTTTTGGGTGTCTGGGTTATGTCTGATACCTGCATGGTCTGCCACATCGATGCTCATAGTCAAAACCATTTGCTGCAAGCACTGCATCATGCAAAGTTTACATATTTAAAAAAATATGCAACATTAAACAATTACACATACAATATTATTTATGAATGATCCTAATACATATTGCACAAGGGTGGAACATAGGGAGAATTACACAGTATTGGTCATACGGCCTTAAAAAAGGGAACCAGACACACACCCCCTGTTGTCAACACTAACTGTTGACATACATTGTAACACCAAACACTACGTAGGAGCCTACACGAAGTGAGCATCCCTACATGGGCACTGTTTTTTTGTGATTTAACAAATCCATTGCTTTTTGCCCTCATTTGCATGATGATTGTGCTGACAGCTTGGATTCTACATGGTTAGTAGCCATGAATGCAGTGCATCTGCATGGTAGACCAAGTTTTGAGAACACAAGACAGGGTATTACATTGCCAAGTTATGTTGTACATATTACGTAAACATTACATCACATTACAGTAACCTTTAACTTTGATATGGCAGATGTCCCCACTGCTTGCTGGATATTACAAATGAAACACGGAAGGAGGAAAAAGATTTAATAGTGAGATTCAGCATTCTTCAGACCTACAAGAGAGTAAGAGGATGTCTAGGGAAAGAGAATAAATGAAGGGAGTAAAAGAGTTATGAGAGAGATAGAGCATATAAAGATAATAACTGACTCACAGAATTCAAATCAGTAGGTGAAGCACTTGCATTAATACATACTGCTGAAAATAAATTCCAGACAATCAGGGTAAAAGGAACCAGAACGCTTAGACTACATAAATGTTCTAAAACCACGTTTCTGTAGTGAGTATGCCTGCAGAGAAAGTTACAATGATCACAGCATGTCCTAAAGTTAAAAAAAGATCTAAAGTAAGATGAAGAAGGTCACACGAGTATACCACTCAGAAAGTAAACTACAAGAAAGATGCAGCCAAGCTAGAGTTTTCACTGTGCAATACCTTAAACCTCCTGTAATTGAGGCCCATAGAATATATGCAAATGACTTCTTATGGACATTTCAGTCTTTCAGCTACATTACATCTGAATGCCCATGACATTTTCCTTTTAAGTCTTTATGGGTACATTCCATCCAATAAAGCCAAACCCAATTAGCTGTAGAAATGAATTATTTGGCCTATTTTTTACCTTGTCAATACAGTATAAGTGGATTGTTTGACTATACTTCAGAAGAATACAGCTTAAAATCAAGATGGAAGTTAAAACAAGATGGACATTATCATTGTCTCAAAGTAAGAAGTAAAGGAATTTGTACTCTGGAATAAGGGCATATTATCAGAGTTGTTTGTTAATTCCTACACAGCATAGAAAATGTTCATCTTTGTCGAGTGGCGCAAACATATTTATACACAATGACCTCAGAAATAGCCTGTGATAACTCCATTGTGCAAATGTAGGTAGAATGAGTAGTGATTGAGCTTACTACACTGTATGTAGTGATACCAACATGTTCTGTAGGACACATGTACCATGAGAGCCATAATACTGATAACACATATATGCAACATGACATGTCGTATTGGTGACACATAATCATATATGCATCATAAGGCCTTGTGACTGTAATGTTGCACCTGAAATGCACCGTAGGGTTGACATTTTTCTGGCTGGACATAAAAGTGTGGCAAGGTCATAAAAGAATCAACTCAGAGGTCCATTGCTGATGATGCCCTTTTGTCTGGATACACATCATGCGTATGACTATCTGTAGAATGCAGATGTATATGTCAGTTTATCACACTTTAGAATTTTGTGAAGCACAGCTGCCCTGTATGAGAATAATTGATGCAGTCAGACATCATCTGATTTGATAACACAGTATACGGTTGATTACATGCAACATTTGTACAATCTTCTGAGATGATCAGCACACTTGTTAACACAAAGGGGAAATATGAGTCATAAAGGACTCATGCATTGCTGCTTTGGTAATTTTACATTACTGTACTACAGCTCCAAACAATTATTTATAGGTTCATAGGTTCATAGGTTGATAGGTGTGTAGTAGGTTAATGGCTCTGGAGCCTTTACAAGCCTAGCACATAGGATTACCCTGGCATTGTGCCACTCGACCTTAGTTCCTAGTGCCTCTTTTGAGCAGAGCCACTGGAGTGATCGCCGGGGTGAAATTTCTATTTCACATCCAGTCATCAAGATTTCTCTTGAAGAGGGCCAGTGAAGTGCTCTGCTTGACATGTGTGGGAAGTCTATTCCATAGCATGGGCAGTCTCTGGGTTATGAACCTGTCCCTCCAGCATGTTCTGTTGATGTGGTAATGAGGTTGAGGTCTCTGGAGTGTGTGGTGCAGAGGGATTGGGATTTCTTTAGATGTAGCATTTCTAACAGGGCTGGGTCAAACATTACTTTGTAAGTCAAGCAGAGATCGCCTCTAAGTAGGTGATATGAGACAGAGAATAGTTGGAGTTTTTTGAGTCTGTCCATATAGGACAAGTGTTTAAGGCCTAGGATCCTCTTTGTGAAGTACTTTTGTGGCCTCTCCAGTTGTTGCAGGTGTCTAGTGAGGTACATGCCAAATGCGGCATTGTACTCTATGATTGGCCTAATGAGGGAAGAGTAATGGGAGACAATGACCTCTTTCTGCCTGGATGCAAAACCCATAGTTATGAGATGTGCCACATAGAAGGACTTTCTGACCACAGTGTTAATGTGGTGGTCAAAAGAGAGGTTGTTGTGAACCTTTGTTCCCAGATCTCTTATAATGCCTTCTGTGTTCAGTGGACTACCATCGATGTGGTAATTCAAGGGAACTGGGTTTTTCCCAAGGGGGATGACGACACATTTTTTGGCATCGAGCTTAAGCTTATGGTTCTGACACCAGTCGTTTGTCTCAGTGAGGCCATTCTGTAGGATGTCAACATCACTTGGGGAGTTAATAATAGCTCCCAACTTGCAATTGTCTGTGAGCTTTGTCAGCCAGAGTCCCTTTGTGTTGGCCTGGACTTCAGAGAAGTAGATACCAAACAGGAGAGGACAGGACACAGGACTGAACCCTGTAGGACACCACTCATGACTTGTCAGAGTCTGACTTGGAGTCAGCTACTTTCACACTGTGGGTCTTATACATGAGCCAGTTTGCAACCCATCTAGTAATATAGGAGTTAATGCCTCGCTTAGTAAGTTTATCTATGATTCCTGAGTGGGGAATGGTATCAAAGGCCTTGGCCAGATCAAGGTAGACTGTATGAACCACCTTGCCTTCATCCACAGCTCTGGTGACTGACTCAAAGAAGTCAACCAAGTTGAGCAGGCATGATCTACCCTTCACAAAACCATACTGTGTAGGATCCAGAGTTTAGAGATTCCCTATATCCTTGTTTATTAGGACCATGATGATGCGTTCTATAGCTTTGCATATCAGACTTGTCAGGCTAAAGGGTCAATCGTTCCCAGGGCCTATAGTCACTCTTCCTTTGTGGAGAGGGATGGCTTTAGCAGTGTACCATTCGGTAGGGACAGAGCCTGAGGTGAGGCTGTGATTGAACAAGGCACATAGGTGAGGTGCCAGTTCACTCTGTGGTTCATGTAGAACACAGCCAGGGATATTGTCAGGTCCCATAGAAGCTGTATTCTTGGCCTTGGACAGTGCTGCTTTCACCTGTGCAGCAGTAATACTGGGTGCCTGGCAATTTACTGGTATTGTGATTGGTCCTTTGTTGGGTGAGAGAGGGGTAAAGTTTACACTGACTCTGTCAGACAGTATATTGGCAATATCTGTTGGCTCAGTATAGAAGGTGCCATTGTGCACTAGCTCAGAGCAAATCTGGGTATTGCCATGGAGATTATTTACATAACTATAGAAGGCGTTGTGGTTGTCTTTACTGTCTGCTGCAATTCTGTTTTTATAGCTAGCTTTAGAGGATTTGATGAGGGATCTCAACTTTTTGTTGAGGCTGATAAGGGAGTTTTTCCAGTCTTGGGACTTCACATATTCTACAGCAGTTTCCTCCTTCTGTTCTACAGTTTGTTTATGGCAAGGGACCACCAGATTGGCTTCCTTTTTTTGTAGGAGAGCATCTTGGTTCTATTGGGTATGGCGAGATCCATGCATTTGTGTACGTGTTTGTACAGTGCATTGGTGTATGATTTGACAGTCATGCAACTATTCTCCATTTGTATCGGTGCTGTGAAGGTAATCACCTCTGTTTTTAGGAGGCCAAAGTTAGCTTGGAGAAGTTTTTCATGGTGGTTACCTTTGCGGGGGGGGGGGGGGGGCAGATGTGGATTTCCAAGGTGATTAGTTTGTTGTTGGATCTAACCTAGGAGGAGTTGACTTTTGGTGTAGAGCAATGGTTGCCCAAGTTAGTAATGACCAGGTCAAGAATGTTGCTACCTCTAGTGGGGGTAAGAACGAACTGGTCCAAGGCATTGAAATTAATGAATTCGAGGAAACGTTGGGCAAGTGTATTGGAACATGAGGAGTTTTCCCAGTTAATGGAGGGGTAGTTGAAGTTGCTCGGTATGAGAGTGTTAGGTTGGACCCTAATGTTCTCCAGGCTGCTTAGGAACATGGAGTGTGAGTCTTGGGACATGGTTGGGGACCTATAGCATGCTACAACCTGAATCGCTGTCTTCCCCAATGTTAGCTGCACCTGAAGTATCTCAGATGCGTTATGTTGGGCTACTAGTCTGGAGGTGTGCGCATCCTTTATGAATATGGAAACACAACCACCTTTGGAGTTTTGGTCCAAGTTCTGGGGCCGAAAGGTGTGGAATGAGTTTTAGCCTGGTAGTGCAGGGGTGCTTTCTGCTGCCTTGAACCAGGTCTTTGTTACAGCACAAATGTTGATGTTTTCCATTTTAAGGAGTACTTCGAGAGAGTGCATTTTGAGATTTAAACTTCTAGCATTGAGCAGCATGATCCTCAGATTGCATTTGTTTGTTGCTGTTATGGTGGTAATTTGGTCTTTGGAACACCCCCGGAAATAGGCACTATAGGGATGGCAAGAGCCTTGGCCAGTATTCAGAAGCCCAGCGGTGACAGATGCAGGCCATCTCTGGCAAAGCATCGAGGTCTGTCAATCATGTCATCCCAGGCAGACAGATTAGAATGACACCAGAAACTTATCCAATTGTTGAAATCAATCATTTTCTCCTTGTACTGTGGTATCATTCTGGGTGATGGTAGAATGCTTCTCAGGGCTAGGGTCATACCCACCTGAGCTACATAATCTGAGAGCTCCTCCATGTCTCTTTTCATGTAGTCCAGGGAGGTACGTCTCAGGTCATTTACACCCACATGTACAATGACAGAGTCATATTTGTACCTGTTGTTGAGGGATCTGAGTGTGTGTGTTATGTGGTGGATCCTGGCATCTGACAGGTAGCTGACTGCTACTTTCTCCTTATTCAACCTAGTGAGTGGGACATCAGTGTGCCTCACTATCGAGTCACCTATGACTAGTGTGTTGGGCATGCTGTTTTGCCTTAGGGACTTTGGTTGAGTGGCACACTGTTTGGGAGAGTTATGTGTCTCATGATTAGTGTTGTGTTGTGGAGGTCAAGTGTGCTTCTGCCTTGGAGGTCTCTGCAGTTTAGGTAGATTTTTATTGAGAGCCTCCGTGAAGGTGGGTGCATGGTTTGTGTTTTTATGTGAAGGCATAGCTGATGTGTGTTATTTGGGGTTATGTGTTCCATGTGGTGTGTGCAGGTGTTGACCTTCTCCTCTTGACCAGGTATTCCGGTCTTGGCTGGAGAGTGCATGGCTTCCAGTTTGGATATATAAGTGCATCTCTCGCAAGTCTGAGTGTTGGGAGTTAAGAGGAGAGGGTTGTCAGTGCACGAGGCAGTTGCTACATTGCCTCAGGATGCCCAAGTTCACCAGGTTAATAGGAGAAAGCTCAGGGAACTGACCTTTAGACATGCCTGGAGGGTAGGCATTAATAATAAGTACTGGAGCTGTTTCCTTGTAGAACGTTTATTTATTTATTTATTTATTTACAGTTTGTTAACCAGGGAAGTCCACAGGGCCATGCTGAACCTGTTTTCAATGGAGCCCCAAGGGGGAAAGCTCCACAGTACAAGAAAAGCAACACAGTACAGGAAAAGTAACATCTTAAAGTAGAATTATACAATTACAAAAAATGGGTCATTAACACATTAGAAACAAGTATAGAAATTGAAAAGTGGAGTCTTAGAAACTCTGCACAGAATGTCCTGGGCCCCCTCTTGTTCGGCATCTACTTTTCAGAAGTGCAGGCAAACACAGGAGGATTGTGTCTGACAAAGTTTGCAGATGACTGCAAACTGGGCGCCATAGTTGAAAATCCATCAGACACAGATATCTTTCAGAGAGGTCTCATAGAAATGGATAACTGGTGCCAGAGCCATGGCCTTAAGCTAAACGCCAACAAATGTATAGTCATACCCTTTGGTAAAAACAAGGTAACCCCAAGTTACCACATAGGTGGCAATCCATTAAGCACAGAAGAGGTTATCAGGGACCTGGGGACCCAAGTTGACAGTAACCTTTCTTTTGACACTCAAATTGCCAAATTGGTTAGGAGGACCTTCTACATTGCCCACCTGATTATGAAGGGATTCACATCCAGATCAAGGGAGGTCATTGTTCCCCTGTACTCTTCACTTATCAGACCAATGATTGAGTACAATGCCCCATTCGGAATGTATCTTACCCGACACCTGTAGCAATTGGAAAGACCCCAAAAGTTCCTCACCAAAACGATAAAGGGGCTCAAAAATATGCCATATGCTGCCCGACTGAAGAAACTCCAGCTCTATTCAGTTGCATACCGTCTGCTCAGAGGTGACCTGTGCCTGACATACAAGGCCATGTCCAACCTGGAATTAATGGACATGCTCCACCTCAAAAAATCCAAATCCACCAGAGCCACAAGAGCAAGAGACTTAAACCTCAACACGGATATAAATAGGACGTGCTGGAGGGACAGATTCATCACCCAGAGACTCCCTATGCTGTGGAACAGAATCCTGGTCCATGTGAGACAGAGCACCTCGCTGGCTCTGTTCAAGAGGAATCTTGACCAGTGGATGGGAGATCGTAGGTTTACCCCGGGGATCATCTCTGTATCACTGCTGGACAGAGGCATGGCAAACTAATGGGTATAGTATTCTTCAACCTAAGGGGTGGTTAAAGCCACACAACTCTGGCTAGGCTTATAAATGCCCTAGGGCAGATAGCCTAGTATGAACCTATGAACCTATGAACCTATGGAAAGTAGCATCATACATTAGCATTATACAGTTGAAAATTTAGAATTAACCAGTTATAAACATTGTTTTTACTCAGCAGTTAAATTACAAATCTGAAGATTTTTTTTTGTTGTTTTTTTTTTGTTTTACAGTATGTTTGACAGGAATTAAGGTAAATATAGTGAGGAATAAAGGCAAGTATAGTAAAGAATTAAGAAGTTTCATGGGGTAAGGTTATTAGAGAATTGGGTACAAGAACAGTTCCAGGTAGAGGAAAGGTAAGAGTGCAGAGAAAATTTAAAATTGACAGGGTTTTGGGCAGTTCTGAGGGATAAGGAGAGAGCATTCTACTTTTTGGCTAAGGAGAAAGAGAACATAAGTTGTCCAAGAGGTTGTTTAGCCTTGTGAATTAGGAGTAAACTCTTGTTTTTGGATCTAAGGGATCTATTAGGGAGGTAGGAGGCGAAGATGGAATGTAGGGGACAGTTATAGGGTTTGAAGATGAGTTTGTGAGGAGTAGTAAGTTGTAAATACTCGAGGTAATTTGGGAGCATCCAACTTTGTGAGTGAAGGGCTTTACAGTGGTGGGAAGAGTATTTGGAATTTGCTGTGAATTTAGATATCTTGAAGCAAGCTTCCAGCTTGGCTTTTAGGGAGGTTTGGAGGTTGATACGTAGAGGGAAACCATGTATAAGAGAGGGGAGTAGGTAGGTGGAATGTTTGCCCTAGAGGATGAGGTTAGGTATTGATTGTGCCTGTAAAGCAATTCAAGTTTTTGGTGGGGCTTTTTTGATATTTTGTTGTACATAGATTTTGAATTTTAGTTGTTTTTCTATGACTACTCCAATCAGTTTTGTGTGGGGGACAGTTTCTATTAGTGATTTATTTTTGCTATAGATGTTGAATGTATCTTTGTGTAATGTGGTAGATTTGGATGGGGTGAAAATCATGATTTTAGTTTTGTTTGAGTTCAGTATACAAATTTATGTGACACATGCATTTTGTATAATGTATGACACATGGGTTGACCTACATGGACAGCTTCAATACACACACATATTCATAGACAACAGACATATGTTATGTATTATATATATTTTGTGTGTGTGTGTGTGTGTGTGTGTGTGTGTGTGTGTGTGTCTCTGTGTGTGTACATGCATATATTTATATATATATATATATATATATATATATATATATATATATATCTATATATATATATATATATATATATATATATATATATATATATATATATATATATATATATATATATATGGTTCCACTTCTAACCATCAAAATTTCAAAACATCGAAGTTCTGATCATCGAGACCAGAACATCGAATTTTGAAACATTGAAGGAGGTTACAAGTGTAACAAAAAAAAAAAAAAAAAAAAAAAGAAATATAAATTTTAACAATTGTATGCTGCACCCCCCACACCTCCCCTACTTTAATATTCCAACTCTGGAACCGCATTGCAGTGGAGTAAAGGGAAATTTCCTGTTTAGCGCTATATGCAGAAGTGATAAATGGGTGATTTTCCATACCCTATCTGTAGTGCCATCACACAGATGGCACGTAGACACATACACAGTATGCAGGGAACCTTGGTGCCCTGCAAAAACACAAACATTCTCCCACCAACACTTACCTTTTTCTCCCCCTTCAAACCTTTGATGTTTTAAAACTCGATGTTCTGGTCTCGATGATCTGAACTTCGATGTTTTAAATGTTCAATGGTTTGAAAGCAAAACACATATATACATATATATATATATATATATATATATGTGTGTACATATATATATATATATATATATATATATGTGTGTGTGTGTGTGTGTGTGTGTGTGTATAACATATTTATTTGAAGCTTGATAATTATATAACTATATTGTTGCAGTCTATAACAGTGAACACTCTTTGTTTCTTCGTTTTTTTTTTTTTTTTTTTTGTTTAGACTGCGGACTGCTTTGCATGCAAGGCTGCAATACAAGTGGTCTGGGAATTTGCCATTCCCCTGCTGCTGTACAGTTTTGGAGTTGGTGTATATAATTAGCAGGGGCATGGGGGGAACCCCCCCTGACAAAAACTTGTGTGTTTTTCCCAATCTTTTTAGATTTGCACTGAAATGATCATTATTTTTATATTTGAGCTTTGGAGTGCTCGATGTTTGATGAGATTACTATATAGATATAGATATGGATATAGATATAGATATATAGATAGAGAGAGATAGTTAGCTGTAACTATCACCTACTTGACAGATGTTGCTGCACATGCATATGGATAAAGCTAGCTGATGATACCATTGACATGTAAAGATGTGAGTATCTGTCTGTTAAAGTGGTATCTCTGGCAGTCATTCAGATCAAGCTGCTTAAAACACTGCTGAAGAAACTCATCAGGCCAGTGCTAAGTTTATGGCCATTGTGCAGGAGGAGGTGTACAAGAACATCTGACCTTTACACTGTCATATGTTATGACTTCAGGAATATTGATTTTCCAGAGCAACAGTGGGAAGTTGGGGCGATGGAGGTTGGAGTGCAAGATGACATAAAACAGCTGCATCTTCAGCTTGTGGTTGGCTTTCTTATATTACATGAAGACCACAACAGACAGGTATAAAAAATTAGGCCTACGACACACAACTGCCATCAGTTCTGTGTCTTCTGCACAGGCTCCACTCAACATTCCCCACCCCTCTGTTCACATGTCACCTCCATGGTTGTCAGGCATCCACAGCACAAGACACTTATGTGGGTAGGTGTGTGTGCATGTATATAGGAGAGCATACATGACCTTCACATGTCTGCTCTGCACAGGACTATTGAGATCACGCCACTCAGCGTCTTGTACACAATTTCTATACATGGGTAATATGTATGCAGTATTCAAATTATTTTGTTGCAAATCATTTCCAAAAAAAGTAGTTACATTATAAAGCATACTTCAGTTGATGACACCTGTGTTAATGTGTGTCTTTGGCTCATTAAAATTTCTATTTGCTATTTACGATTATAGGTGGCACATGCATGATGCTCATCAGGTTTTGCTGGGGTGTACTCTGCCTATCACCGTATGTGATTTGATTCATTGTGGCAAACCCACATGGCACAGGAGAAACATGTATTTCAGCTATGAGTTCATATTCATTAATGCAGTTGCCACTTTTGCAGACAGAATATAATAGATAGGATGACATGATGATTCTGTATGCTCTTATGCTTGCAGGTACTTCATTTGTTCCACTGTCTTCATTCATTGCTAGACTTTGACTGTGGTGTGTCTCTGTATCATGAACATGTTTAGAAATACAATCTTGTCACATAACAGTGCTCATGAATTCTGTATATTATCTAGTATAGAACAAAAGAGCTCAGATGCATAACAGTGTGCAATAATTATGAATCTTTTTGCCTAAAAACATGGAGAGATTGTGTGCCTTATTTCTTGCAATGAACCAATCCCCAAATATTAGAAAACTTTATTTAAAAAAGGTGAGGGCTATATATATATATATATATATATATATATATATATATATATATATATATATATATACACACACACACACACACACACACATATATATATATATATATATATGTGTGTATAGATAGATATAGATATATAGATATATTAATACAGCAATGTAAAGATTTCTTATATGTCAAATCTCAGAATTGCAGTAACAACTACAATTACAAAAAATAAGCCATGCTTCAGTTTTTTAGTTATCTGTGGAATGTAAAACAGCCCACTACTGTATTTTGAAACTTACTTCCTCCACTGTGCAATAAGTCCATGGTAAATCTGCTACCCAGTACCACTGCATTTCTAGACTTTTACCTTGAAATAAGAGGTATCTCCTTCCACTTAACACAAAGATGCTATTGACTTATACATGAATAGTGAAGTAAAACGTTACATTTCAATGTGTCATGGCAATACAATATTTTGTAATGCATGACTGACTCAAACTGATGATACAGCTGTTTCTAATTTTGATTTCATGAGTCTGAACAGACCCCGGGATTAACAAATGAATATTTTCCATGCAGGGGCAGTGTAGCCATTCCTGCATGGAAAATGGCCTCCTCGCAATCCAGGTACATAGTTGTGATGCATGAGCGCTCTAACACTGTTCTGCATGGAAACCCATGCAGGGTGCTAATCACCTCATTTGCCGGTGAAAAAGATGCAAATGAGGTGAATTAGTGATTCACCAACCTGCTGCGTCTCCATGCAGGAACAGTGTTAGTTGCAGAAATGTATTCGGTTACTAAACGAATACATTTCTGGAAAAAAAAAAACGGATGCATAAATTAGAGCAGTTATGCATGCAAATGGCCAAATATATGGCCATTGGTATGCAAAACTGATCTGTATGTATAAAAAATAAACTTTTATTTTTTTTGTTGGGCGATCTAGGCCATGGAATTTGTGGGAATTGGCACACAAATGGGAGGGGGCAGGAAATAAAAAAAAGGGGGAAAACATGACTATTATGGAAAAGAGCATTCTGCCATTATAGTCAATGGCATACAGAAAGTAAACAATGGCAGGGAACAGTGGTTGCTAAGAGGGAAGGCTCGTGTATAGTGCAGTAACTAGGGATTAAGGCAGAGGGGTATGTTAATGAGAGGACTTATACTGAATCACAAATTTCTTCTAAGTGTCACACTGCACCTAACTATGTAGGTGTTCTAACACCACCATGTAGACAGGAGGAGAAACTAACTTGAAAAGGGGGTGTCTCATGCTTGTTTTAAGCACAGTGAAGCTCTGTTGGCTGAGTTGGTGCTTGGCTAAGCACAGCTAAGTGAGGGTGTGGGTCTGAGGCTGTATAGTCTTATTCTATGAACTGAGGAGTGTGTTCGCAGCCAGGGGAGGGCCATTTCTTGCTGTTTACACTAGATAAATGTATCTGGGTGACACGATGAGGATTTAACAGGAAGGACATAGGAAAAGTAAAAGAAAATAGCAGAACAAGAGGAATGCAGTACAAACAGCAATATGGGATACTGCAACACAGAATGGGCCATTGAAAGCACTCATTAATACAGCTGGCAGGTGGCTGCATAGCTGAAAATGGGAGGAGATGTAAATAAATAATAATAAAGGGCAACAGCACAATAAAGGAGAAATGAAGTAGAAATCACTAATATGGGACTCTTGCAACTCACATATGCGTTTCTTCCACCATGTAGCTGAATACCTGGAGGTACTGGGTGCCATAGACTGCATTCACATCCACATCAAAGTGCCACCCGGTGAGCAGGGTAGAGTCTACATAAACTGCAAGGGCTTCCCTTCCATCAACTGTCAGGTTGTGTGCAATGCTCAAGGCATTATCATGAATGTGTGTGCTGGCAACCCTGGAAGATATCACGACTCCACATCTGGCATTCCTCACAGCTGTATCAAGGATTTGCCAGGGGGGACATCCCATATGGCCATCTGGTGGGGGATGCTGCCTGTGCACTTGAACTGTGGATGTTGACACCCATCAGAAATGCACACACACCTATGCAAGAATGCCGTAATGAGGCACACACACAAACCAGAATCATTATAGAGCATGTGTTTGCAATGCTCAAGTCATGGTTCTACTGCCCTGACATATCTGCTGAAGCCTTGCAGCACTCACCAGTCACATATGCACACATGTTCATAGTATGTGCCATGCTACACAAAATATGATCCTGTGGAAACAGCTGCAGTAGGAACAGGATGGAGAAGGGCCACACAGCCCCACACCATTGCCAAGGTCCTCACAGGCACAGAGGAACTCGGATGAGGACCTCCCCGAGTCAGCCCCTGTATGCAGACAGAGGTGTGCCCAGTATGGTCTGGCCTTGGCAAAGCGGCAACTCATAGCACACACACTGACACTATAGGCACCCAGGGACTGACACCTCTCACTACTCACACACACAATAAAAAGGGATGACACACACATCACACTACCTGTAACTTAACATGTATAGGCAGTGTACTGTGTGCATCCAACATAGGCAGCCCTCAAGCTCTGTATACACATCTGCCACAAGCACAAGGTAAGTCAGCTGCCTTAACAGTAAATTAATGTATCAGTATGTTCTGCTAGCATATGTATGGTATTGTTGCATGCATACAAGGGAATGGGGTGGACTACTGGGATAGCAGTACACAACTGACAGCTATGTGGGACAACAGGAAATGTCTGCCAAATACTGGCCTCCCAACACTATGCAGTAGTACCCAAGGTGGCAAATTCCACTGCGGTATATGTGTGGGGCCAACTAACTGGTGGGTCATAGCTCACAGCCATGTATGTCAGTGTGGGGTCCCATACCCACCCCTCAGATCCACACAGCAAGTCAGCTGTAGAAAACCAGAGAGAAATGTCTGAGAAAGCTTCACAAATGGGAGCAATCTTGAATCACCCCACTACAGACCCACACAGTCATAGCACAGCATGTCTCACAGTTGCAGTAAGGCTCTGAAGGATAACAAGTCTGACATGCAAATGTATACCATTACAATCTCACCTGTGCTCTTTACTGATATGGCTGTAATCCCCAAGACAAGGCACAATAGTATGGTAAATGGAATCAAAATGTAAAGCAAATATCAGCACAGTCTCTGCAAATGTGCACAGATGACAGGTATCCACAGAAATGCAGTAACATGTATGTTTGCAAGGAAATAGCAGCATAACACAGACTTGTAGGGCTGTCCCAACACACATGAAAACATGTTGCATGTGCTCAATATGCAGGGGTCAATGAGCTATGCCCATGTGTGGTCAATACTGTCAGGATCTGGCCAGCATGTTCTCCTGGCTGGCATCTTATACTGCCCTAGGTACAGGCCATCTGTCACCGGGCCATGTGCAGATAACTGCAGTGCCAATGATTATGCATGTCAGTGACACCTATTGCTCTGCCACTAACATACCTGAAAGTCACAGTGCTATGTGGAATATACTACACATATAATGGACTTCTTGAGGACTGTGTAGCCGAGGTGCAAGGGCGTTTGTGAATAATCATGCTTCTTGGTACTGTTGCCAGTGATCATTGTCATTATGTTTTTGCCTTTATTTTATGTCTGCTTTTGCATTTAATGGACATGCCTGCACAGTTCAATGCAGTCTGTACACACACCCATAATACTAAACCTCTAACAGCAACATGTCTGAACAAGGGCACCAGTAAATGTGGAACAAAGGCACAATGATAGGCATGTGTGGTAAATATTGCCCTGACATGCTGAGAAGGTTGGTAGGGTGAGGGGTTTGCAGTAGCGAGAATTGTCTGAATGTTATGTAGGCTGACACAGTAATGTCTGTCAATATTTTGTAACATCACTCTTCAATTACACTGAAAGATCTTGCCATAAAAACACATGTTTTTGCAGACTGGACAAAACCTCTAGCCAAACATCTGGACAATCTGCCAAAAAATGTACAGCAGACAGGTATGGCCACACCAGGATATCACATCTCAGGTTATATATCACAGAAGCAGAAGATCCCCAGCCAGTATATCAACAAGTTGCTGGACTATAACTCAACTGGCTGTAGCCACACCTCCCATCTAGCCTTGTTGGGCAAGAATGCACATTGCTACCATTATAATATCAGTCTACACATCATACAACTAGTATTCCTCTTGTAAAGCACTGTGATGATTTGAGGAGGTCTGACACTAGGTAATGACACAATACATTGCACTGTCAGAATACAGATATGTCAGAAAATGTCTGCCTAAACAAACCATTACATGGAGGAAAGTCCTCTGTACCACTGAGAGGTATGTCTGTAGCACACAGAACCCTGGACCGGAGTACACTTATCTGTGGAATGGAGTCCCACTCTAACTATACAAGGTCACACTGGGCATGCTCCTACACTTAGAGAAGCACAGGACATGGAACCTGCAATGGTCTATATGACTATATTGTATAGATATATCTATGCATACAGATAGCTATGTACACCTTAACTGTCCCTACACACATCAGACATGATTACCCCAGCTAACTGTAAGTGGCCCATACATGATATATCTGCATCTGTTGTATGTGGCACACATGCAGACATATATGCCCAAAAGATAACTATCTATGTCAAGCATACACACACATAGATGTGGGGCAGTGATAGACAGAGAGACACAGGGAGACAGACACAGCAGCGTGGGACACACACATAGGTACCCTGAATGGCATACAGTGATGTCCTGCTGTGGACAGGGACATACTGGTGTTAAACAGTGGCACATGCAAGCATAAAAGGTGAGCCCCATTGTGTAATAGTACTGAGGTTGGGGTGTTAATATCACATCACCTGCCTGTGTGTTCCTCTGTAGGTCTAAGTATTATCAGACTGTCCCCACTCAGTACTCTTCACATTGCCCAAATGCACAAAATCTGCTGCTGTCATTCACCTTAGAAGTACCATTGGACACTTGTTACTCCTATAAGCTCTGTAGTGCATGTGATAACTGCATAGCACTATAATACATGTAACTACATAGGTAGGAGCTCTAAACCCAATATTGGCAACTTTGTGTGTGTGTGTGATACTTATGTGTGCAAGACTGAGGGATTTGTTTGTAGGTGAAACAGTTTTATGCCCTTCCCACTGCCCCACGTTATCAATACAGATGATGTAATTCCCTTTATCAGAAACTTTGGACAACTGTCAGCCCAGTAAGCTCAGTAGTGTTTGCGATAAATGCCTGACACTGTAGTAGAAATAAGTAGTTAGGCAGGGGTTCTACTCTCGTATCTGGAAAATGTCTGTGTATGTTTGTAGACAGAAGTGTTTTTATATGTTTCCCACCCACTGCCCTACTTTATCAGTCCTGCTGTTGTCATTCCCCATATCAGTACCTTTGGCCACCTGTCAGCTTGGTAAGCTCTGTAGCACAAGTGATAACTGCATAGCACTATGGTACACATAACTAGTTAGGTAGGAGTTCCAGTCTCACATTGTGTAAGTGTGAATGTTTGTAGGGCAAAGCATTGTGCTAAGTTAAACACTCACTGCCCTACTTTATTAGTCCTGCTGATGTCATTCATTTTATAGATTCATAAGTGTGTAGTAGGCTAATGGCCTAGGATCCTTTATATGCCTAGCCTATAGAAGGGCCCTGCCATTGTGCCACCTAATGTTACTTCCCAGTGCCTATATAAAGTAGAGCCACAGCAGTTATCCTTGGGGTTAACTGTCTATTATCCATCTACGCATCAAGATTTCTGTGAAACAGGGTCAGCTAGGTGTTCCGCATGACATGTATGGGAAGTGTATTCCAGGGCATGTGCAGTCTCTTGGTGAGGGACCTGTCCCACCAGCATATTGTGTCAATTGTGGTAGAGGTAGAAGTCTCTGCAATGTGTGGTGTAGAGGGATTGGGATGTCTTCTTATGTAGCATTCTGAAAGAGCTGGGTCAGGCATGGCTTTGTAAGTCAAGCACAGATAGCGTCTAACTAGGTGATATGACATAGAGAATAGCTTGAGTCTTGTGAGTCTGTCTGTCTGTCTGTGTAGGACATGTGTTTAACACCTAGGATCCTCTTTGTGAGGTATTCTGTGGCCTTCCCAGCTGTTGCAGGTGTCTAGTGAGGTACATGCCAAATGGGCCATTATACTTGCTGAGTGGTCTAATGAGGGAAGAGTAGACAGAGATGATTACCTTTGTCTTCCTGGATGCAAAACTCTTGGTAATGCGGTAATGCAGTGTGCCACATAGAAGGAATTCATGAACACAGTGGCAATGTGGTGACTGAAGGAGAAGTTGCTGTCAACCTGTGTCCCCACATCTCTTATAATGCCTACAGTGTTCATTGGGCCCCCATTGATGTGGTACTTACTGGAAACTGAGTGTTTTACCAAAGGGGATGATGATGCATTTTGTGGTGTTAAGTGGTGTTAAGCTTCTGGCCATGGTTTCCACACCAGTTATTGGCTCAGTTAAGCTTTTCTGTAGGATGGCTGCATCACTTGTGGCATTAATGATGGCTCCCAGCTTGCAGTTCTCTGTGAACTTCTGAGAAGTATATACAGGAGAGGAGACTACTCAGTACTGATCCCTGTGGGACTCCACTTGTGACTGCTTGCCAGTCTGATTTGGAGTTTGCCACTGTCACACTGTGTGTTCTGTGAACCAATTTGCAACCCACCTACAGATATAGGGGTTGATGCCTACTTTGGTGGATTTATCAATAATTCTTGACTAAGGAATGGTATCAAAAGCCTTGGCCAAATTGAGGTAGGCTGTATGCAGTGCCTTACCATCATACACAGCCCTGGTGACTCCCTCAAAGAAGTCAACCAGGTTGAGCAGGCATGATTTGCCATTCACAAAGCCAAACTGTGTGGGGTCCAGAGTTAAGAGATTACCAATATTTTTGTCAGTCAGGTTCCTGATGATGTGGCCCATACCTGTGCATTGTAGACATATCAGGCTAATGAGCCAATAATCCCCAGGGTCTGTAGTTGCTACCCATTTATGGATAGGGATGATTGTAGCAGTGCACCATTTTGGAGGGACAAAGCCTGAGGTGAGGCTGTGATTGAACAAGGCACACAGATGTGGTGCCAGGTCTCTTTGTACATTATGTAGAACACAGCCATGGATATGTTTGCATCCCATAGAAGTTGTATTCTTGCCTGTGAACAATGCAGGTCTAAACTGGGCTGCAGTAATGATGGGTGCCTGGCATTCATCTGCCATTGTGATTGTTCCCTTAGGGGGAATGAGGTGTAAAGCTGGCAATGAATGTATTGACAAAACTGTTGCCAATATCTATTGGTTCAGGATAGGAGTCAGTATTGTGCAGTAACTCACAGCACTTGTGGGTATTGCTGTGGAGGTTGTTGGTATAACTATCAAAGGCATTTCTGATTGTTGTCAGTGTCTGCTGCAATTCTGCCTTCATAGCCAGCTGTAGATGATTCCATGAGGAATCTCAAGTTGTTGTTGAGGCTAATAAGGGGGTTTACCAGTCTTGGGACACCACCTTTTTCTGCAACAGTGTCTTCCTTCTGTTGTACACTTTAGTACCTGCAGGGGACCATCACATTGGCTTCCGGTGTTTGAAGGACAGCGTCTTGGTTCTCTTAGCTATGGCTACTACCATGCATTCATGTACATGTTTCTACAGTGCATTTGTATATAAGTCGCCAGCCAAGCAGCTATTTTCCATTGCTGTGGGTGCAGTGAAGTGATCCACCCCTGTTTTTATGACTCCAAAGTCAGCTTTGGAGAGTTTTTTCAAGGTGGTTACCATTGTTGGGGGTGTGGGTGAGATCTGGATTGCCATGGTGATTACATCATGTTTGGATTTGACCAGGTAGGGATCGACTACTGTTGTCGAGCAAAGGCTCCATATTTAAGTAATCAACACACGTCAAGATTGTTACATCCTCTACTGGGAGTCAGTATGAACTGGTCCAGACCATTGGAACTGAAGAATTTCAGGAAGAATTGGGCTAGTTTAGTGGTACTTGACTACTTTTCCCAGTTGACAAAGGGGTAGTTGAAGTCTCCTACTATGTCACTGCTGGGTTGGACCTTGATAGATGCCATGGTGTTGAGGAATGTGGATTGACAGTCCAGGGACATGGATGTAGACCCATAGCAAGCTATGACCTGGATTGCACTATTACCCAGAGTCAGTTGTACCTGAAGTATCTCAGATGCATTATGCTGGGATACAAGTCTAGAGGTGTGCATATCTGTTATGAATATGGAGACACGCCCACCTGTGGAGCTGTGGCCCATGTTGTGGGGTTGACAGCTGTGGAAAGCATCATAGCCTGTTAGTGCAGGGCTGCTGTCTGCTGCTGTAAACCAGGTCTCTGTTATAGCACAACTGTCAATGTTCTCCATTTTGAGAAGTTATTTGAGTTGCTGCATTTTGAGAGTTAGATGTCTACTGTTGAGCAACATGACCCTCAGAAAGCATTCATGTCTAGCTGTTATGGTGATAATGTGGTTTGGAACACTGCCTAAAAAGGCACTATAGGGGTATCAAGAGACTTAGCCAATACCTTGAAACCCAGGGGTTGAGGTATGTCAATCATGTTATCATAAACAGAGAGAGACTGGATCCCCTAAGAATGACAAACAGCATTTAAGCTAATGTTGAAGTCAATCATTTGTTGATAGTACTGCAGCATCAGATGTCTATGGAATTTCCAGATGTTTAGCTTCATAGGTGTGTACTAGGCTAATAGCCCTGGAACCTTTACAAGCCTATCCCATAAGATTACGACATTAGTTCCTAGTGCCTCTGTTGAGTTGAGATTTTGGAGTGATCCTGATGTTGAATTTTCTATTTCCCATCCATTCAGCAAGATTTCTGTGAAGAGGGCCAGTGAGGTGCTCTGTTTGACATGTATGGGAAGTCTTTTCCATAGCATGGGTAGTCTCTGGGTTGTGATTGTCCCTCCAGCATGTTCTGTTGATTGTGGTAATGAGGTTGAGGTCTGTGGAGTGTGTGGTGTGGAGGGATTAGGATTTCTTTAGATGTAGCATTTCTAACAGAGCTGGGTCAGACATGGCTTTGTAAGTCAAGCATTGATCATCTCTATGTAGGCAATATGAGACAGAGAATAGTTGGAGTTGTCTGAGTCTGTCCATATAGAACAACTGTTTAAGGCCTAGGATCATCTTTGTAAGGTACTTCTGTGGCCTCCCCAGTTGTTGCAGGTTTATAGTGAGGTACATGCCAAGTGGTCATTGCACTTGATGACTGGCCTAATGAGTGAAGAGTAGAGGGAGACAATGACCTCTTACTTCCTGGATGCAAAATCCTTAGTAATGAGATGTGCCACATAGAAGTACTTTCTGACCACAGTGGCAATGTGGTGTTCAAAAGAAAGGTTGCTGTCAGCCTGTGCTCCCAGATCTCTTATAATGCCTTCTGTGTTCATTGGGCTACCATCAATGTGGTAATTTATAGGAACCAAGTTTTTCCCAAAGGGGATGATGACACTTTTTTGGCATTGAGCTTAAGGCCATGGTTTTCACTCCAGTCATTGGAGTTAATGATAGCTCCTAACTTGCAATCATCTGCAAACTTTGTCAACTAGAGTCCCTTCATGTTGGCTTGGACTTTAGAGAAGTAGATACCAAACAGATGAGGACCCAGGACTGAACCTTGTAGGACTCCACTCATAACTGGTTGGCAGTCTAACTTGGAGTCAGCTACTTTCACACTGTGGGTTCTATCTGTGAGCCAGTTTGCAACACACTTAATGATGTAGGGGTTGATGCCTAGCGTATTGGTTTTCTGGTATTTCTGCATGGGAAACAGTATCAAAGGCCTTGGCCAGATCAAGGTAGGTTGTATGAACCACCTTGCCTTCATCCACAGCTCTGGTGACTGAATCAAAAAAGTCACTCAGGTTGATCAGGCATGATCTATGCTTCACAAAACCAAACTGTGTGGGATCCAGAGTTTGGAGATTCCCTGTATCCTTGTTTATTAGTCCATGATGATGCTTTTCATAGCTTTGCATATCAGACTTGTTAGGCTAATGGGGCGATAGTTCCCAGGGTCTGTAGTTGCTCCTCCTTTGTAGAGAGGGATGACTGTAACAGTGTGCTAGTCGGTAGGGAAAAATCCTGAGGTGAGGCTGTGATTGAACAAGGCACACAGGTGTGGTGCCAGTTCACTCTGTAGTTCATGTAGAACACAGCCAGGGATATTGTCAGGTCCCATAGAAGCTGTATTCTTGGCCTTGGACAGTGCTGTTTTAACATGTGCAGCAGTAATACTGGGTGACTGGCAATCTACTGGCATTGTGATTGGTCCTTTGGTTGGGGAGAGAAGGGTAAAGTTGGCACTGAATCTATTGGCCAGTATATTGGCAATACCTGTTGGCTTGGTATAGGAGGTATCATTGTGGAGTAGCTCAGACCAAATCTGGGTATTGCCATGGAGATTCTTTACATAACTATAGAAGGTCTTGTGGTTGTCTTTACTACCTGCAATTTTGTTTTCATAGCTAGCTGTAGAGGATTTGGTGAGGGATCTCAACCTTTTGTTGAGGCTGATAAGGGGAATTTTTCCAGTCTTGGGATTTCACCTTATTCTGCATCAGTTTCTTTTTTTCTGTTGTAGAGTATGTTTATGACAGGGGTCCACCAGATTGGCTTCCTTTTTTGGAGGAGAGTGTCTTGGTACTATGGGTATGGTGAGATCCATGCATTTGTGTATGTGTTCGTACAGTGCATTGGTGTACGATGCAGCGGTCATGCAACTATTCTCCATTTGCATGGGTGTTGTGACATTAGCCACCTTTGTTTTAGGAGCCCAAGGTTAGCTTTGGAAAGGTTTATCATGGTGGTTTCCTTTGCAGGGGGGTGGGTGGGATGTGAATTTTTAAGGTGATTAGTTTGAGGTCAGAGCTAACCAGGGAGAAGTTGACTATCAGTGTAGAGCAACAGTCACCCATGTTAGTAATGACCAGGTCAGGGATGTTGCTACCTCTAGTTGGGGTACGAATGAGTTGGTCCAGGGCATTGGAATTAATGAATTCCAGGAAACAGTGGGCAAGTGTATTGCTACATGAGTAGTTTTCCCAGTTAATGGAGGGGTAGTTGAAGTCGCCCAGTATGAGAGTGTTAGGTTGGACCCTAATGTTCTCCAGGGTGCTTAGGAATGTGGAGTGTGAGTCTTGGGACATGGTTGGGAACCTATAGCAGGCTATGACCTGAATCGCTGTCTTACCCAATGTTAGCTGCACCTGAAGTATTTCTGATGTGTCATGTTGGGCTACCAGTCTGGAGGTGTTTGCCTCTAGTATGCAAGGTGCAAGGTTTGATTCTTACCTCTGGAAAAAGCTAGCCTCATGGAAGATGTTTTTTTCAAGGCTCTCTATTTGACCTTACCAGCCAATCAGTAAAGCAGTTCACTGTACCTATCCAGGTGTGTCCAAAGGGCAGTTTCAGGTGTACTCTCCTGTCCAACTGGTGAATCTGGGCATTTTGAGGCAATGTTACAATTGCCTCATGTACACAGACAACCCTCTCCTCCTTCCACCAAACACTAATACATGTGAGAGATGCATATATACAGCCAAACTGGAGGCTCAGCTCTCTCAACCCAAGACTGGACCAGGCAGTCATGAGGAGAAGGGAATTGCTTGCATCACACCACTAGTCTCACATAGACCTATGGAACCAGCACCTGCAAAAAACACACATAAATACACGAAAATCTACTTGGAGGCTCTAAATAAAAATTTGCAGAAGCAACAGATACCTCCAAAGCAGACATCCAAGCAACCTCCACCCCCCAACACAAACCATGAAACACATACTTCACAAAACCAGTGTGCCACACAATCACAGCCCTTAAGGCAAAATAACATACCCAACACACTAGTAATAGGTGACTCTATAATCAGGCACACCGACGTCCCACTCACTAGGCTGAACAAGGAGAAGGTTACTGTTAGCTGTCTGTCAGGCGCCAGGATCTGCCGCATAACACAAGCACTCAGGTCACTCCAGAACAAGTACAAATATGACTCTGTCATTGTCCATTCTGGTGTGAATGACCTGAGCCATACCTCCATGGACTACATGAAAAGAAACATGGAGGAGCTCTCTGATCATGTAGCCCAGGCTGGTATGACCCTGACCCTGAGTAGCATCCTGCCCTCACCGAGAATGATACCACAGTATAGAGAAAAAATTCTCAATTTCAACAATTGGCTAAGCTTCTGGTATCATTCAAATAGGACCCAGTGTCTGTCAGCCTGGGATGACATGCTCGACAAGCCACACTGCTTTGCTAGAGATGGCTTGCACCTGTCACCCTTAGGCTTTCGAATACTGGCCAGGGCTCTTGCCACCCCCATAGTGCCTTTTTTAGGCAAGGCTCAGAAGACAAACCCACCACCGTAAATAGCACAGGTAACAAAAAACTGAGGGTAATGCTACTCAATGCCAGAAGTTTAAAACTCAAAATGCATGCACTGGAGGCACTCCTCAGTATGGAGAAAATCGATATATGTGCAGTAACAGAAACCTGGTTTAAAGTTCCAGAGAGCACCCCAGCACTACCAGGCTACAACTCATACCATACATTTTGGCCACAAAACCCAGACCGAAATACAAAAGGCGGGGAAGTATCCATATTTATCAAGGATTCCCACACCTCCATGTTAGTGGCACAGTACGATGCTTCAGAGATCATCCACGTGTAACTAATAATGGGCAAAACTGCTATTCTAATTATAGCTTGCTACAAATCACCCACCATGTCCCAGGACCCCCACTCTGCATTCCTGGAAACACTGGGAAACATAAAGGTCGTACCAAACATCCTGATATTGGGTGATTTCAATTACTCAAACATTAACTGGGAGAACTACTCAAGTACAAACTCCCTTGCCCAGCATTTCCTAGAATTTCTAAACTCAAATGCCCTGGATCAACTGGTCAACACCCCCACCAGAGGTAACAACATATTGGACATGGTCATCACCAACATGGGCAACAAGTGTTCTACACCAGAGGTCAACCCCTTGCTGGTTAGATTTGACCATAAACTAATCACTCTGGATATCCACATTCCACCACCACCCCCGGTCAAAGAAACCACTGTGAAAAACTTTTCAAAAGCAAACTTCACATTACTTAAGACTGTGGTGGGAAGTTTCAAAGCCCCCATGCTAAAGGATAACACTGTCCAAGATGCAAATTCTTTACTAATGCACTCTACGGGTACCTACAAGAATGCATGGATCGTGCTATCCCAAACAAAACCAAGACTCACTCCTCCAAGAAGAGGAAACTGGTCTGGTGGACCCCTGCCACAAACAAGATATACAATAGAATGAGGAAATTAGTAAAGAAAAGAGTAAAATCCCAAGAAGGGAAGACATCCCTCATCAGTATTAGCAAGAAACTACGTTCCCTCATAAAATCATCCAAGGTTAGCTTCAAATGAAAAATTGCCATGGACTCCAAAGGTAATCACAAGGCATTCTTTAGCTATGTCAAGAATCTAAGTGGCAATTCTCAGATCTACTAGGAGTTAGTGCAGAATGGTACAAAATACAATGAACCGACTGATATAGCCAACATCCTGGCAGACACGTTCAGTGCAAACTTTACCCCCCTCTCACCCCCAAAAGGGCCCATAACTACACCAGAAGAATGTAGTGCCCCTGAAATCACAGACACTCAGGTTAAAACAGCCCTCTCCAAAGCCAAAAATACAGCATCAATGGGACTGTACGGTGTCCCAGGCTGTGTCCTACATGAGCTCAAAGATGAACTAACCCCTCACCTAAACACACTGTTTAAACTCAGCCTCTCCACAGGCTATGTGCCCACAGAGTGGCGCACAGCAACAGTTATTCCACTCCACAAAGGTGGAGCCACAATGGACCCCAGGAACTATAGCCCTATAAGCCTGACTAGCTTGGTCTGCAAAGCTATGGAGCACATCATCATGGATCTCATTAACAGAGACATTGGAAACCTGCAAACACTGGACCCTACCCAGTTCAGCTTTGATAAGGGCAGATCATGCCTCCTGAAGCTGGTGGAATTCAATGAGACAGTTACCAAAGCTATAGATGAGAGAAAGGTGATCCACACAGCCTGCCTAGACCTTGCAAAGGCCTTCGACACCATTCCCCACTCAGGTATTATAGGCAAGCTCACCAGCCTGAACATAAACCCCTACATCATGAGATGGGTTGCCAACTGGCTCACAGACAGAACCCACATGGTAAGAGTTGTGGGAGCTACATCTGACTCTAAACCGGTTACAACTGGCATTCCCCAGGGCTCAGTCCTAGGACCCCTCCTGTTCGGCATATACTTCTCAGAGGTACAGGCAAGCACAGGAGGACTATGGCTGACAAAGTTTGCAGATGACTGCAACTAGGGGCTATAACTGACTCTCTGGCTGACACAGACATCCTCCAAAAGGTTCTTACTGAGACAGATACCTGGTGTCAAAACCATGGCCTCAAGCTAAATGCCAAAAAGTGCATAGTCATCCCCTTTAGAAAAAACAAAGTACCCACAAACTACCACATAGGAGGTAGTCCCCCTAAATACGGAAGACGTAATAAGGGATCTGGGGACCCAAGTAGATAGTAACCTCTCCTTTGATAATCACATTGCCAAAGTTGTTAGAAAATCCTTCTATGTGGCCCACCTAATCACAAAAGGATTTGCCTCCAGATAGAAAGAGGTCATTGGGCCCCTCTATGCATCACTCATCAGACCCATCATAGAGTACAATGCCCCATTTGGGATGTGCCTTACAAGACACCTGCAACAACTGAAAAGACCAGAGAAGTACTTCACCAAGAGGATCACTGGCCTCAAGCAGTTGCCCTAGGCAGCTCGACTGAAGAAACTCCAGCTGTAGTCAGTTGCATACCGCCTACTCAGAGGTGATCTCTGCCTGACATACAAGGCCATGTCCAACCCAGAACTGTTTGACATGCTCCACCTAAAGAAAACCATATCCCCTCGAGCCACACACTCCAGGGATCTAAACCTCACAACAATAAATAGGACATTCTGGAGGGATAGATTCCTGTCCCAGAGACTTCCCATGCTTTGGAATAAGATTCCAATCTACATTAGGCAGAGCTCCTTGCTAACCCTCTTCAAGAGAAACCTTGACGAGTGGATGGGAAACAGAAAATTTACCCCAGGCATCACTTTAATGGCTCTGCTGGACAGCGGCACAGGGAACTAATCTAAGGGGGTGGTGAAAGCCAACACATTCTGGCTAGGCTTATAAATGCCTTCGGGCAGATAGCCTAGTACCTACCTATGACCCTATGAACTTAGGTGTGTGCATCCTTTATGAATATGGAAACACCACTGTCTTTGGAGCTTCAGTCCAAGATCTGGAGCCAAAAGGTATGGAATGAGTTATATCCTTTTAGTGCAGGTGTGCTTTCTGCTGCTTTGAACCACATCTCTGTTACAGCATAAATGCCGATGTTCTCCACATTAAGGGGCACTTCAAGCAAGTTCATTTTGAGATTTACACTTCTAGCATTGAGCAGTATGACCCACAGATTGCATTTGTTTGTAGCTGTTATGGTGGCAATTTGGTCTTTGGAACACAGCCTAAAAAAGGCACTATAGGCATGGCAAGAGCCTTGGCCAGTATCCGGAAACCCAGGTTTGACAGATGCAGGCCATCTCTGGCAAAGCATCGAGGTCTGTCAATCATGTCATCCCAGGCAGTCAGACACTGGATCCCCTTAAAATGATACCAGAAACTTATCCAATTGTTGAAATCAATCAGTTCCTGCTTCTACTGTGGTATCATTCTGGGTGATTGTAGGATGCTGCTCAGGGCTAGGGTCATACCCGCCTGGGCTACATAATCCAAGAGCTACTCCATGTCTCTTTTCATGTAGTCCAGGGTGGTATGTCTCAGGTCATTCACACCCCCAAGTGCAATGACAGAGTCATATTTGTACCTGTTGTTGAGGGACCTGAGTGCATGCGTTATGTTTCAGATCCTGGCACCTGACAGGCAGCTGACTGTTACTTTCTCTTTATTCAACCGTGTGAGTGGGACATCAGTGGTTTCACTATTGAGTCACCTATGACTAGTGTGTTGAGCAGGCTGTTTTGCCATATGGGCTTTGGTTGACTAGCACACTGTTTAGGAGAGTTTTGGTCTCATGATTGGTGTTGCATTGTGGTGGTAGAGTGCATTTCTGCCTTGCAAGCCTCTGCTGTTTGGGTAGATTTGCAATGAGAGCCTTTGTGAAGGTTGGTGTGTGGTTTGTGTTTTATGTGAAGGCAGTACTGGTGTGCATTTTGGAGGGCTATGTGTTCCATGTGGTGTGGTGCAAGTGTTGACCTTCTCCTCTTGACCAGCTATTCTGGTCTGGGATGTAGAGTGCCTGGCTTCCAGTTTGGATATATACATGCATCTCTCACAAGTCTCAGTGTTGTGAGGTAAGAGGAGAGGGTTGTCAGTGTACATGAAGCAGTTGCTACATTGCCTCGGGATGCCCAAGTTCACCAGGTTAATAGGAGAAACCACAAGGAACTGACCTTTATACATGCCTGAAGGGATGGTCATTAATAATAAGTACTGGAGTTGTTTCCTTGTAAAATGTTTTGTGCTGGTAGCACTTTTTTGTGCTACAATAATTGCTACAAGAAGACTGGTAAAGTGGTAAACTAATAAGCTAGTAAAAGGGCAGGAGAGGAGAAAACTAGCAGATCTAAGGGAACACTTGAAGAGCAGACTTTTTGGCACAGCTCAGACACTTACAAATAGTCCTGGACATAGCAAAGCTGTATCTGGACTAGAGAAGTTACAGGAAAGGCAGGAAACAAGCATGGTCCTTTTTTTTTTGGCAAACTATATGTAATCTATTTCCCTTAACTATGCCGATGTGTGTGATATTGTTGCCAAATTGGCCACAGTGAGGGTAGTAACACACACATCAGCATCATGCAACATACCTGCCTGAGAAATCATGCTAATACAACATCTGCTACACTATCACTTGTTCAGTTTTGTAGGAACACTACTTGACTCCACATCCTATGTCTGGTGGGTTATCTCACCATCCATGAAGGCATTTAGAACATTATGTGTTATAAGAGGTAGTGTGTTATGTCCCATGCACATAATCTATGTGGGGCATGTCATGTGTATGTAGTAGTACAGTACATAATGATGGAAATGTAGGTTTACTAATCTGTGTATTGCCAACTGTGTTTATCTTACTATATGCACATCCCATGTGTCAGTCCATACTGTATGTATGGAAAGGATATAACATTTTATCTCCCTGTTCCACCCAGTGGACTCAGGAATACATGCCACAGACCTGTCATACACAGTATCATACATGCCCTCATCACCTGCATCAGGGTTGAGTGTATGGTAAAGAAATGGCAGGGCCAACATGTGTTGACAGGTGAATCTGTTCCAATTAATGTAATGGCTACACTTGTGAGGGACCTGCTGACAGTACTGCAGTAACCTGTTCTGTATGTATGAGCCTGTGGTAGTACACAATACTGAGCTGACATGTTTGAAGGCTACCTGCCTGTAACAATAGGTATGTATGCAAGGTCACACTGTCTGACAACAATATCCCTCACACACTGTTGGATGCATTTACACCTGGTACATGTACATATAAAGCTGTACCCTGCCTATGACACAGTTGGTGTATTCCCAGTCTGTCATACTCCCTCTTGGGAATGTCTGCAGGGCCACATCCTGCAGATACACAGACACCTGGAACTCAAACATAATGCACCATGTCAGACTACATTTAGTCAGTGGTACTAACAACAATAATGCATCCTGGCTAATACGGTACATACAGCTGTATGTGTACCCATAGCAAATGCAAGCAGACAACACCTTACATAGTATTACATAGCTACACTGTGCTATATTCACCCTGTGCATCAGACCCATATTAGCATGTCCCTGCATTGATGGCATGTATGACAGGGATGTGGCACAGGTATCATCATATACACAGAGTGTGGTGTGGGTTTGCCAGAGGCCTAGGCTGGGCCATACAGTTGAAATCAAGTGTATGTGTTTGGAGGGGTATCCAACAGATGGGCTGCATAGAGGTGCTGTGTGTGTCTGGAGGTGACCTGCCTGTGATACAGATGTGTGTGTGTATGTATGCACACAGTCATGCCGTATGGCTGGCCTACACAGGGTCACATCGGACAGCTGTGTATTGTACATGGCAGGGTTTCCAGTTTACCATCTCTGGGCACAAACACAGGAACTGGTCCGGCCAGGGGTATCACTTGAACCACCATGGCCAAGGCTAGATGCAGTACTCCTTCCAGATGGTGACTGCTGTCTGCTGGATCTGTGCCCCTGACAGGACTGGACAGGACCATGTGGCTACAGCCTGCTCCTGTATGATGTGGACAACAACCCCCCCTTCAGTAGTGCTGGTGTTACTGCCACTAAGGGAGTGGGAAGGTGCATGGCCTCATAGACTCTCAGCTGTTGTTGGTGATTACCTACATTCACATGGCCAATGCCCATCTCCCACCACATGCTCTAGCACAGACATGCCACGGTAGAGGACGACCAAGGTCTCACCTCACCGTCTATTCATGACCTCAGTATTTTGATGTGTGTCAACAAAGTCATGTATGTCACCACGTAAATCAGTGAGAGTTGCATCCACTACTCTGAGTATTTGTGTGTTGTGGTGTTCATTATGTGCCTGTTCATCCATGACAGCCCAGAACATGTGGCTATTGACTCAATCTGTGGCACTTGCAACAGTGGCCCGATGAGCAGCATTCCTCCTGCAAGCACCCCTGTCTGTCCACCTGCGTGGGACCTCAACTGCACTCTGGATATGGCCAGTGTCTACACTCATACCTGTCATAGTCACTACACTAGCCTGTTCAATGCCACTACCTGCCAACTGTCCATCATCTGAGCACACTGGTGATGGGGTATATGAGGGCATTGTCACTGTGTGTGGGGATGGTGAGGACAGGAGTGGGATGCTAACCAGTGGCATAGATTCAGCCCCTGACAACCCCACATGTACCTCACTATTCCTATCATCATTATCAGATTCTGCAGAGATAATGACATGAGTTTCCAAAAGGGGGGTCCAAACCCCATTACCACCTGTGAGGGGAAAACAACATATGTACATTAATACCTGCACTGTGACATTGGCTGGTACATACATGCACACACACACACACACACACACACACACACACACACACACACACACACTTACAAGTGAGGTGGCACAAATCTGTTACACAGACCACACATTGCCCAAATGGTGACATACATGACACACGGTCCTCAACATCATGCATTGCAGCAAGTTTTACTACACGTAACTAACAATATAGAGCTTTGGAATATGTGATTAGTGTTAGTATGTGATGGTTGTTCTCCAGCACAGACTGCACCCATGTACACATCATTGCTGTTCACCTGTATAGCACAGTGGCAAGTACTACCACACATACCTCACAACTGTACAGATCCTTACAGGATGTGTAGCAGTCTGGCTCATATGTTTGCTCTATTTCTCATAACCCCTGTGTTTCTCAGATACATAAGTGGGATGATCTGAGGAGCGACATCACTGATTAGTGGCATACATGTGAGTGTCAGACCTCCAGACCAGTAGTGAATGTATGGTCACACAATTCCTCTTACACCATTAACCTTCTAAGCTTACAGTGGATATGATAAGTGTACACAACCCTGTTAACATGCCATGTTCTTGTAATGTAGAAGATGAGACAGCAATAATGCATTCAAATACGTTACCCACCATTCATGTGACATATGACCTGTGCAATCCAGTCGATAAACAAACGTGTTATGTGTAAAATATAATGATTGCAATATGTACAATATGGTGATTGCATAATTTTGCACACCCTTAGAATGATACTTCATTGAAGCACCTTGTAAGTGACTTACAGCATTCACTCTACTTGTGAAGGTGTCTATCAGCATGGCATATCTTGACTTGGCATTATTTGGCCACTCGTCTATGCAAAGGTCACCCAACTCTGTCAAATTCCATGGGCAGCTCATGTGCACAGCCCCCGTAAAGTCACATTGGTGCTTTGCTATCTGGTGTAGTTGTAGGTTCTGGCTGGGCCAATCCATAACCATAAGTATGTTCAGGTGGAGCCATTCTTAAGTACCTTTGGATGTATGGTTTGGGTCTTTGTCATGTTGAAGGATGACACACCTCCCCATCCTCAGCATTCTTGCAGACACCTGATGGATTTTGGGTAGATGTGGGTGTTATTTAGAAATGTTCAGAATTCCCACCACCATGATTACAGGCCTTGCTCTGTCTTTGAAACAGCATCCCCACAGTGGGCCACTGCCGCCAGTGTGATTCACCATGTGGATGTTGGTCTTCAGGTTATGAGAGGTGTTGCTTGTGCACCACACAAACCTGTTGGTATTGAGGCTGTGAGGTCGAACCATAGTCTCATTACACTATGACACATTTTCACACTGTTGTGCACCATTCAGTGGGCTTGAAGAGTGCATCTGGGAGACGTGATGTGCAGTATTGCAATTTGTATCCACCCCTGGATGTTTTCTGGTGTGGGGAACTGCGTTCATCTTCTAACACTACCCTATAGGCCAGACAGATGCAGAATATGGGAGAGTATTCCCACAGGTAGTACACAACACCAGTACTAGCAAGAGATTCCTGCAACTACCTCAGTTTTGCCATATGTCCTCTGGCAGCCTCCTTGACCAGGTCTTGACATGTCTTGTCATCATTTTTGGAGGGACGTCAGGTTCTTTTCAACAGCACTGTTGTCCCATATTCACTCCACTTTTTGACAACTGCATCCACTGTGTTCCATGGTGTATGCAGTGCTGTGGCATGTTGTTGTACCCTACTCTTGACTGATACCTTTCAAATATGAGATCCCTTTGCTGATTTGTCAGCTGTTTGCAAGCCATTGCTGTTGCTGTTGCAGGCAACTGAGCAAATGTCATGATTATCTCACTTGGACAGCAGACTGTTATTTGGTGTTACTCAGAGTGACTTTACTTGATGGCAGGTGTATACCCAAGCAGACTGAATGCTGTCAAGAAATCCCAAGCTGCTGCAATAACATATTATTTGACGGGTGTGCACACATATGCATCCAGCTTATTGTCAGTTTGTATACTCAATATTTTGTGACCAACAGATTGATTGGTTTTACAGGTGAATTGTTCATGTCAAAGGTGACATTACAGTTTGGAAAAGGTGTGGACTGACATATAGTGGTTTCAATTTGTATATATCACAAACACCTGGCATTTTAACAGGGGTGTGTACACTGTTTATATCCACTATATGACAGTAATGTTTCACACATGTCCCTACCTTAGCCCGTTTGTCCCCGCATTTTGTTGGCCTCTGTCCAGAGGTCTTGCACTAAAAGGTCGTGAGGTATGCTTCAGGTATGTTACATTCTCATCAGATAGCCCCCTGTGGTGACCACTGTGATGCAATGCAGTTAACCCCAACATAAGTGAACATGCAGAAAAAGCAATATGGCTATGAGTGACAGTTATGTACATGGTACATTGCATGACCTTTACATGTCTGGGGTATTGGCAAACCACAACAGAACAATTGTATACTCACCAACTGCAGGCTGCCATCCCACATGCAGATGGGAGGGACCTAGGTAGCTGTGGGAGGGAAGTATTGTCAGCAGACAGACCAACATGCGGCATTGGTACAGGATGGATGCAGCATGTCTGCACATTTACAGTACAACCCCCAGTATTACACAATTTGCTGTCCTTCACCATAGATGGGCACATCTGTGCATTAGAAATCCCCATCCACAACTGCAATCTGACCTGACACATGCACGTAGATACTCTACAATTACAAGTATGTCTGCTACACTAGTCTAGTAATCTATACTGGGGCCTTACCTGCACACTCCTCGTCCATTGTCTGGGTGCCACCAACTGTCAGTATGTGGGGGGTCTGTACTTTGATGTTGTACTGGGATGGATGCCCCAAGGTACCCGAGGAGCTCCCCAAATGGTTGTCAATGGGGCTGCATGGTCAGGCCGACACCTGTGGATGTGTGGTCCCTGGCCACTCCAGCAGCCCTTTGCAGGGCATGGTGTATGAGGTCACTTTCACAATGCCGGACATGCTCGTATATACATGAGTGCAGGCTGACATTGTTTACCCTATGGACAAGGTCCTCTACTGCAGATTAAACATTATGGAATGGTTCTGTAATATGGCTTCTATGATTATATTTGTCTCAGCCACTGAGAAAGTTGACCTTTGCTGATGTGACATTGCACCTGGAAGACATAAGGGCGACACATCACAGGACCTCATACATTTTGCAACAGTATGTACAGAACCTGCACAGCTACATTGCATACCAGTAGCCACCACTCACAACCACACCATACCCCTGTAATGTATCAGCACTGTATCTGCTTGCATTGCACTGTGGGTCCTGGAGTGTTATATTCCCCCAATGAGGGATAGTTGATTCCTTAATCCTGTACTCCTGATTCCTGTCTGTGTAGAGGGATGACATTGGCTATCTTCCATTTGGATGTGGTGTGGATGGTGCCAGTGCTTGGTGTGACTACAGTGTGTAATGGAGCTGGGAGAACATGCCTGAGTTCATGTAGAATGCAGACAGAGATGTTATCAGGTCCCATGGATACTTACATTTGTTGCCTTTCAGTAGGCGATATGTACCTGCTCACTGGTAATGAAGGGAGAGGTGTGGATGTTGTGCATATCTACTTATAGTGATGCTGAGCTAGGGGGTGGTGTTTGCCCTAAACCTATGTGCAGCAGGTTGGCTATAGCTATGTTGTGTGTGTATGTGGTCTGATTGGCCACCATTACAGGGTGGGTTAGCTTTTTGCCTCAGAGATTGCAGACATATGAGAAGATGGCCTTGTGATTGGCTTTGGTGGATGTGTCCAATTTGTACTCATAGTTAGCCTTACAGTACTCCACCTGTGGCCTTATATGCTTGATCAGACAAAGGCTGACTTGATCCCGAGTTGGTGCATGCTCCAGATTTGCCCTGTACAGCCAATATAGGGACCAAGTCTGTGGTTTGTGTATTGCTGCTGTCCACCACAGGCATTCAGCCTACCTTGAGGGGATTGATGTTGTCCTGTCAGGTATTGTTAAGGCCATAAAGCTAAGTAGGTGCCCACATAGTATTGTGCTGTGGGTCTGGACACAGCTGCTAGTTCCAACATATAGTATGCCCTTCATGTGGGCCTTGGCCATTTCCCATGCCTGTACGGGGAACATTACAGAGGTGTGGGGGCTACAGCTTCACAGACATTAGGTGGAAATACCTCACAGGACAGGATATGTGGAGATGACCTAACAACATGGGGACAAAGCTAAAGATTTTGGTACAGATTGTATGTCATTAGTGCTGTTATACACATGGAGGGTTGCTACATTGACAGGGTTTGTCTGGACATGCCTTTACTGGGTGACTTGACATCTGACAGTGATATGCCTCTGACATGTGTCTCAACTGTCATGTTGTCCACAGACTGGAAGGATGTTTGCCTATTATGCTTGGTCTGTTCCTTGAACAACATCTGCTTTTGTGGGGTTGGTAGGATAATGTGAGGATTATAGCCGGGAAGTGTTGACAGCCATTGGTGTTCCTGACATCATATCCTTCTGGGATGTTATAGGTTCATAGGTTCATAGGAAGGTACTAGGCTATTGGCCCTAGGGCCTATACAAGCCTAGCCCAAAAGTTACCCTGGCTTTCGCCACCCAAGAAAATTATTTTCCTGTGCCCCTGTCGAGCAAAGCCACAGAGGTGCTCCCCGGGGTGAATTTCCTATTTCTCATCCAATCATCAAGATTTTTCTTGAAGAGTGCTAACGAGGAGCTTTGTTTCTTATAGATAGGTAGTTTGTTCCAGAATATGGAAAGTCTGAGAGACAGGAATCTATCCCCCTAGCATGTTCTGTTTATTGTGGTGACAAGGTTTAGGTCCCTAGAGCGTGTAGCTCAGAGGGATTGGGATTTCTTTAAGTGGAGTATGTCCAACAGCTCTGGGTTTGACATAGCTTTGTATGTTAGGCAGAGATCACCTCTAAGTAGAAGATATGTGAAGGAGTAAAGCTGGAGTTTTTTGAGACGGTCTGCATAGGGTATCTTTGTGAGGGATTTCTGCAGCCTTTCCAGTTGTTGTAAATGCCTTGTGAAATACATGCCAAAAGGGGCATTGTACTCTATAATGGGCCTAATGAGTGAAGAGTAGAGGGGAACAATGACTTCTGTTTTCCTGGATGAGAAACCTTTTGTGATGAGGTGTGCCACATAGAATGATTTCCTGACTACTGTGGTGATGTGATTATCAAAGGAGAGACTACTGTCCACTTGTGTCCCAAAGTCCCTTATCACACTTTCGGTGTTAAGTAGACTACCACCTATGTGGTAGCTCATGGGTACAGAGTTTTTACCAAAGGGGATGGCAGTGCACTTTTTGGCATTGAGTTTGAGGCCATGGCTTTGCACCAGGCATCTATCTCAGGGAGGCCTTTTTGTAGGATGTCCACATTGTTAGGAGTTTTGATTATGGCTCCTAGTTTTCAGTGATCTGTGAACTTTGTTAGCGAAAGACCTTCTGTGTTAGTCTGTACTTCAGAAAAGTAGATACCAAACAGGAGAGGACCCAGGACTGAACCCCATGGTACTCCACTTGTCATTAGTCTGAAGTCAGATTTGGAGTCTGCTGCTTTCACACTGTGGGTTCTGTCAGTGAGCCAGTTGGCAACCCATCTTGTGACATAGGGATTTATACCTAGTTTAGTGAGTTTATCTATAATTCCAGAGTGGGAGATGGTGTCAAAAGCCTTGGCGAGATCTAGATAGGCTGTGTGAACCACCTTACTTTCATCTACAGCTTTGGTGACTACTTCAAAGAGGGATATCAGGTTTAGGAGACATGATCTGCCTTTTACAAACCTGAACTGGGTGGGGTCCAGAGTTTGGAGATTACCAATGTCTTTGTTTTTAAGTTCCATGATGATATATTACATAGCCTTGCAGACCAGGCTCATTAAGCTAACGGGGCAGTAATTATCTGGGTCCTTGGGGGCTCCCCTTTGTGGAGTGGGATAACTGTTGCTGTGCACCATTCAATGGGCATAAAGCCTGAGATGAGGCTATGATTGAACATGGTGCTTAGGTGGGGTGCCAGTTCATTCTGTTGTTCATGTATAATGTAGCCTGGGATGTTGTCAGGTCCCATGGATGCTGTGTTCTGGGCTTTGGAGAGTGTGTTCTTTTCCTGTGCAGCCATGATTACAGGAACTTTGCATTCTTCCAGTATAGAGATGGGCCCTTTAGGGGGTGAGAGGGCGGTAAAGTTAGCACTGAATCTACCTGCCAGGATGTTGTCAATATAAGTCGGTTCTGTATATTTAGTGCCATTGTGCTGTAACTCTGAGCAGATCTGAGTGTTGCCATTGAGATTCCTGACATAGCTATAGAATGCTTTATGGTTGTCTTTAGAATCATTGGTGATTTTGTTTTCGTAACTAGCTTTGGAGGATTTTATGAGGGATGTCAGCTTCTTACTGAGGCTGACCAGGGAGTTCCTCCAATCATGGGATTTTACTCTTTTTTTGCAACAGTTTCTTTCTTCTGTTGTAGAGTTTGTTTATGGCAGGGGACCACCTGATTGGCTTCATTTTTTAGAGGATAGCATATTGGTTCTGTTAGGGATAGCACTATCCATGCACTTTTGTAAGTGCATATAAGTGCATTTGTGTAGGATTCAGCAGTTGTACCTCTATTGTCTGTCTTCATGGGTATCGTGAAGTTTGCCACTTTTGTCTTAAGAAGTGTGAAGTTGGCTTTGGAGACATTTTTTACGGTGGTTTACCTAATGGAGGTTGGGAGCAGGATGTGGATGTCTAGGCTGATTAGCTTGTGGTTGGATCTGACCAACAACGAATTGACTTCTGCTGTGGAACACTGGTCACCCATGTTAGTAATGATGAGGTCCAGGATATTGCTGCCCTGGTGGGGATCTGGATAAGTTGATCCAAGGCATTGGAATTTATGAATTTCAGAAAACTTTGAGCAAAAGAGTTAGTACATGAGTAGTTTACACAGTTAGTGATGGAGTTGTTGAAATTGCCCATTATTAGGGCGTATGGTTGTACCCTAATATTTTCCAATGTATCAAGAAATGAGGAGTGGGAATCCTGGGGCATAGTGGGGGATTTGTAGCAAGTTACAATTTGGATTGCGGCCTTGTGCAGAGTTAGTTGTACTTGGATAATCTCGGATGCGTTATGCTGAGCAACTAGCCTGGAGGTGTGGATATCCTTAATGAATATGGACATGCCTCTGCCTTTAGTGTTTTAGTCCAGGTTAGGTGGCCGACACTTGTGGTATGAATTATAGCCTGGAAATGCAGGGGTTCTCTCTGGAGCCCTGAACCAGGTCTCTGTCACTGCACAGATGTCGATGTTCTCCATTTTAAGGAGTGCCTTGAGTGAATGCATTATGAGATTTAGTCTTCTAGCACTGAGTAGCATTACCCTCAGATTTTGCATGCTTGTACTTGTTACGGTGGTGAATTTGTCATTTTAACCTTACCTAAAAAAAGCACTATAAGAATGGCAAGAGCCTTAGCCAGTATTTGGAATCCCAAGGGAGACAGGTGCAGGCCATCTCTGCAAAGCATCACAGTCTGTTGATCATGTCATCCCAGGCAGACAGATACTGGATCCCCTTAGAATGACACCAGAAGCTTAGCCAATTGTTGAGGTCAATCATTTTGTCCTTGCACTGTGGTATCATTCTGGGTGATGGCAGGATGCTACGTAGGGCTCGGGTCATACCTGCCTGGGCTACAAGATCAGAGAGCTCTTCCATGTCTCTTTTCATGTAGTCCAGGCAGGTACATCTCAGGTCATTCACACCAACATGGACAATGACAAAGTCATATTTGTACTTGTTGTGGAGTGACCTGAGTGCGTGCATTATGTGGCAGATCCTGGCACCCAACAGGCAGCTGACAGTAACTTTCTCCTTGTTTAGCCTGGTGAGTGGAACACCAGTGTGCCTGATTATAGAGTCACCTATGACTAGAGTGCTGGGTAAATTGTTATGCTTTATGGGCTAAGGTTGAGTGGAACACTGAGTTTGTGGGCTATATGTCATTTGGGTTTGTGCTTTGGAGGTCTCTGTTGCTTAAGCAGATATTTATTGAGAGCCTCCACGAGTGTTGGTGTGTACTTTGTCTTTCTATTTGTGTGTTTTGGTGATGTAGGTTTTGAGGAACTATGTGATGAGTGTGGTGTGGTGCAACTGTTTACCTTCTCCTCTTGACTGTCTTGTCCAGTCTTGGGTGAAGAGAGCTTTGCATTCAGTTTGGCTATATAAGTGCATCTCTCACAGGTTGTTGTGTTGGGTGGTAGGAGGAGAGTTTTGTCTGTGTACATGAGGCAATTGCTGCATTGCCCCAAGATTCCTAGATTCATCAGGTAGACAGGAGAAAACACCGGGAGCTGTCCCTTAGACATGCCTGGATAGGTGCTTATTTATTAAGTACTAAAACTGTTTTCCACTAGACAAGTGAGGAAAGTTGAGCACTGTAGTAATTTGTAGCTTATTTAGTGCTTTCAAGTTCTGAACAAGTGCTAAGCTCAAAGAAACAGATTTGGGTGCTAAAACTAAAAAAAACTGGCTAGTTCTAAGGGAAAATTTGAAGAGCAGACTTTATGGTGCTGGGAATAACTTAACCCTAGCTAAGCAGCAATGCATAAAGTGTATATATATATATATATATATATATATATATATATATATATATATATATATATATATATATATATATATATATATATATATATATATATATATATTTTTTTTTTTTTTTTTTAAATATAACAGTAGCAAATGAGCAAACTGGTTTAAACAAATTAACCAATTAACCAATAAAAAGCTAAAACCTGAACCCTGTTCCACCAGTCTTTGATCAAACAAGTCCTAACTGCACACTCCTGCCACTAGGGTGCAGGGGAACCTTCTCCAAAAAAAGATGGTCTAGATTAGTGCTCAAGTTATACAAACAAATCTAGATTCAGCAGGTCTAAATTTAGACTATTCTACAGCAAACAATGCATATCAATTTCAGAAAGAAACAGTTCAAATAAGCAGGCACAATAAGCCTTTAACCAGAAACTCCCAGTTCAGAAGGGCAGTAATAAATAGTGCAATTAAGTACTTTTAAGAACAAGCAGCAAAAGCAAAATAAAGAAATAAAGTTAGAAGAAACACAAATAGTGTAAAAGCAGATGAATAAAGTGCAATTTTATATAACAATAGAAAACGAGCAAACTGATTTAAGCAAATTATCCAATTAACCAGTAAAAAAGCTCAAACCGGAGCCCTGTTCCAGCAGTCTTCAATCAGACAATTTCTAATTGCACACTCCTGACACTAGGGTGCAGGGGAACCTTCTCCAAAAAAGTTGGCCTGAATTACTGCTCAAGTTATACAAACAAAGCTAGATTCAGCATGTCTGAATCCAGACGATGCTACAGCAAACAAGGTGCACCAATTTCAGAAAGAAACAGTTCAAATAAGCAGGCACAATAAGCCTTTAACCAGAAATTACCAGCTCAGAATGGCAGAAATTTGGCTCTCCTTCCACAAGAGTGAGACCACAAACCTTCTTAATGAAAAATAACTGTCCTGAAACCCAAGTGATTAAACCAGAACTAATACACATGTAGAATAACAGACACTGAGCCTTCAGTCAGAAATTCCCAACTTAGAAGGATGTAAGTTACCTGTCCTGCCACAACAGTGCATACCACAAATCTTAATGTAAAACAACTCATCTGAAGCACAAGTGTTTAAACCAAAAGGCTTAAAATAACAGTTAGAATTTAATCAGGCTACTACTAAGCAGTTATAAATTCAGCAGAATAAATACAACTGCATACTTTTAAGAAGAGGCAAAAGCAAAATAAAGTGTTTTTTAGTAAAGTGCAAGGAGAGAGGAAGGAGGAGCAGAAGAAAAATTCAAGGTTAAAACCTAAGTTGGTTGGCCTTCTCAAATGTTCTCTCTGTATTAAGTAGAGTGACCACCAGACTTGGAGGGGTGTCCCAGATCAAATTTACAGAAGGGATGGGCAACTGCAAAGTCACCAACTATAAGAACACCACAACAATAGTGTGGAAGGGAGGGGAAAAACAGTTTCAGGACAGATAACAAACAGAAAAGAATTAGAGAAAATATATAATATAATTCAGTCAGGCAAAAAAAATAATTCACCAAATAAAACGAAATGTAGAAACAGTCCAACAAGTAAGAAATAAACAAATAAAATAGCTCTGTTCCCACTCGTAGATAATGACACCAGCACTACGACAGTTATAAACTTCTTCTTTGACCTTGTTTAAAAAAACATTTATTGAAAACAATTAAAAACCATTCGGTTAAGCACTTTCATCGATTCAGACTTCATCAGAATAGTGCTATAAAGTTAAAACAATTCATTTATACTTTCTTCTTCTATCACATGATGGTCTCCATTAGTGTCTTAAAGTGCTAGTGCTTTTCATGTATATATTTTATGTAAAATAATTAAACAACAAAACTTAATGTGTATTCTTTTCCATCTATATTATTATACTAAAATACATAAAATTGTGGAGGTTTTGTCAATTTAAATACATTGTTAAAACATTTAAAAAATTAAAAAACATTTATACTACATTTATGTATGAGCTTCTAAAATAGGTTTGATTGACAAGTATTCATTTATTCCAGGGGGAACAGAAGCATTTAATTTAATTTGCCAAATAATTTCTTTTTCCCCCACTATTTTCTTAATATTTCCTCCCCTGGGATTGGCTTTAACCAATTCTAGTATACCAAAATGAAAACCTGAACATTCCTGGTTTTCATACAAATGTCTCCACAGAGCATTCCTGTCATCCTTCTTTTGTATACTGTAAAGATGTTCATAAATTCTATTTCTCAGGCATCTGGTAGTCTTTCCAACCTATTTTGGAAGCTTATACATATTAAGTTTTGTTGTTTAATTATTTTACATAAAATATATACATGAAAAGCACTAGCACTTTAAGACACTAATGGAGACCATCATGTGATAGAAGAAGAAAGTATAAATGTCACTGTTCTGATGAAGCCTGAATCGATGAAAGCGCTTAACCGAATGGTTTTTAATTGTTTTCAATAAATGTTTTTTTAAACAAGGTCAAAGAAGAAGTTTATAACTGTCGTAGTGCTGGTGTCATTATCTACGAGTGGGAACAGAGCTATTTTATTTGTTTATTTCTTACTTGTTGGACTGTTTCTACATTTCGTTTTATTTGGTGGATATTCAATGGATTCACTAGACGAATTACCGTCTATTTTTTCCCCAAGACAAGAATAAATACGGGGATTGCAGTCAGAGATGGTGATAATGCGGGGTGAGTTAACCAGGCTGTTGGAGATGATGTCACAACCCAATACTGGAGCCGTTAGGAAAGACGTGATGACATCAACCCGTACACTCATTCGGAGCATAGGAAGTGAGGGGAATGGCGAACGCGGACATAAGGAAACGTTTACATCAGTTGATTCGCAAGGAAAACGGCGTGAGGGAGACATTGAAGCAGGGCAACGAGTGCTTGGTGTGAGCGTATTGGACTCACCTATGGATTACAACATTTCTGGGGCAAAACCGAGGAGAACAGTTCCTAAGAAGACGTATGCCATAGCGACAAACGAACAATCAGCAGGTATGGCAAAAAGAGTCCTGGATAAACCCTGTAGGAAAGAATGTTATAATTTAAATGCATTTATCACTGATGCTTTTAATTTTGAAGGGGACTATAACAATAATGCTAAACGGAATTTCCAGGCAACTGAAAAAGGAGAGGATAAACCTTTGAGGGACATGATTTTTGATTTTGGAAAGAAATTGAAATTGTTAAAAAGTGTACAGCTTGATAACGGTTACCTAAAGAAATGTATTGATGAAGGGATTGTCCCTACGGGACTAAGATTTTTTAAGATCCCCATGGGGGTTGTTATTGACGACAGTGTGCAAGATGAATGTACTGAAATGTTTGACCAGTTTGGTTTTACTTTCATGAAATTTATTATAAAATGTAATGATAAAAAAATTTGTTCACTATTAGTTGAACTGGAAGAGTTGAATAACATTATACAAAGTGACTTAATGTTTGATGAATGTGAGTTAATATTAGAATCACAGTATACATGGGTTGAAACACAGTTAGCTAAACAACATGAATGTAAATGTAAAAAAATGGAAAGGGACCATGACCAATATAAAAAAGGTTATGCCTATAAGTGGGAGAAAAAAATTAATAATAATAGAACAAGTGGTTCATATAGGAAATATACTACTAATATACGGCATCCCACATTTAGGGACAAATATGGGTCAAGGGAAGAAGGACACAATAGAAGGAATGTTAAAGGTACATATCGAGGGCGAGTTGTCAGTAACAATAATTTTTTAGGGGAAGAATGGGAATGGGACAGAACAGACCCAACAGGGACAGGAGACAGGTGGGAAAAAGTGAATTACAACAGGAGAAGATAGCAAATGGAACAGTAAACAACAATGAAGATGGTATAGTAAAAATTAATGAAATAATTAGTAAAAGGAATGATTTTTACATTTATAATTATACAAACATAGAATTGAAAAAACAAAACTTTTCTTTATTATCAAAAGGAATGAAGTTCATTCCGGATGAAAAGTTTAATGTAGTAGATTATATTGTGGAGGTTAAAAAGTTTGTAAGGAAATTAAATTTACAACTTTTTTTTAAAGATAAATCACACACAAAGCCACATGAATTTAGAATAAGGAGCTCTTTTACACCCCCTTTGAACAATTTACTAGCTACTTATGAAAAAATGGTAGTGGAGGAAATTTACGAATACAGACGAAAAAAGAGATCAAAGAAGCTAGGTTGGAACCTAAGCAAAGAGAAAGCAGGTATATTATTGGAAATGCAAGCTGACCATTCATTAAGAATAATGAAACCTGACAAGGGAGGGGGGGCAGTGCTTTATGATAAAGAGGAATATATAGGCAAAATGAATGATATATTAACCAATTCAGGTAACTATGAAGCTATTTCATTAAATGAAGTAAATATTGGATATCACAAAGTTGACTTGATATTGGAAGACCTATTATTAGAAGATAGAATTGATGGGGAACTTTATAAGTTTTTGAAAGTAGAATACCCAATAATAGGAACCATTATAGGGATACCGAAGGTTCATAAAGACCCTATAAACCCCCCTTTAGGCCCATTATATCTGGAAGCAATTCCAAAACTTTTCCATTTGGAAAAGTAATAGATAAATGGCTTAAGTCCATTTATAAGAATATTCCACAAATAATAATAGATTCATGGGATTTTTTGAAAAGGTTAAAGCCTGAAATAGCACAAAAAGCAAAATGGTTGGTTACTATAGATGTAGTAGACCTTTTTTCTAGTATTCCAAAGGAAGAAGGAATGTTAAGGTTTCAGGACAGTATTATGAAGAAAAGTGGTACCTCTTGGGAAAGAACTTTAATACTCATGGAGTTTATGGATATAGTATTATCCCATAATTACATAATGTTTGAAGTGGAGTACTATAGACAAAAGAAAGGTGTGGCAATGGGGGCTGCATGTGCCCCCATGTTCGCCAACCTTTTTTTGACAAGTTGGGAAGAAGAATTTATTTTGAACTCTGAGTGGATTTCATTTATAGGATGTTATTTTCGTTTTTTAGACGACATTTTTATTACATGGAATGGTAATGAATCAGAACTAGAAAAGTTTAAGATTTATTTGAATACTTGTAGTGAAGTAATTAAATTCACCTTCAGTCAAGATCAAAGTTCAATTTCCTTTTTGGACACCATGATATCACTTGAGGAAGGGAGATTTAAATCCAATATTTATAGGAAACTGACATTCAGTAATTCCTATCTTGATTATCAAAGTAGCCATCCTATAGTACAGAAAAGGAATATAGTCAAGGGCCAATGTATCAGGGCGGCCAGGATGACATCTGTAAGGAAGGATTTAGTGAATTAATTAAAAAAGATAGGTGACTACTTTACAGATAGGGGATATGGTGAGTGATGCAATAAAATATGTTTTAGGAGAATGGGGAAAAAAGTATAAGCCGTTATTGGGAAATGATGACTTACAATCAAATCACGCCAGTCTAATGTTAGAAACTGAAGGGATTTTAGATATAAAGGACACTGGAGATGAATATAGTAGAGCTTGTATATTAGAATATAGTAAACATAGTGGAGAAATTAAGAAAATACTTGACAAGCATTGGAATATTACTAAAATAGATGGGGAAATTTCAAAAGTAATAGGAGAGAAACCAATATGTGTGTTTAAGAACGGAAATAACATGAAGAAATTATTGGAAAGGAAAATTCAACCTAAAAATGTTACCGCTAAAGGTACCCAAAAATGTGGGACATGCAAGCAGTGCAATATATTATAACAGCCCCTAGTATAGTATTAAAAGACATTAATAAAACCAAAGTATGGTTTCAAAAGGGCAACTGTAGATCCAGGCAACTGGTATATCTAGCAAAGTGTACAAAATGTCCAGTATTTTATGTTGGAAAGACTACCAGATGCCTGAGAAATAGAATTTATGAACATCTTTACAGTATACAAAAGAAGGATGACAGGAATGCTCTGTGGAGACATTTGTATGAAAACCAGGAATGTTCAGGTTTTCATTTTGGTATACTAGAATTGGTTAAAGCCAATCCCAGGGGAGGAAATATCAAGAAAATAGTGGGGGAAAAAGAAATTATTTGGCAAATTAAATTAAATGCTTCTGTTCCCCCTGGAATAAATGAATACTTGTCAATCAAACCTATTTTGGAAGCTCATACATAAATGTAGTATAAATGTTTTTTAATTTTTTAAATGTTTTAACAATGTATTTAAATTGACAAAACCTCCACAATTTTATGTATTTTAGTATAATAATATAGATGGAAAAGAATACCTATTAAGTTTTGTTGTTTAATTATTTTACATAAAATATATACATGAAAAGCACTAGCACTTTAAGACACTAATGGAGACCATCATGTGATAGAAGAAGAAAGTATAAATGAATTGTTTTAACTTTATAGCACTGTTCTGATGAAGTCTGAATCGATGAAAGTGCTTAACCGAATGGTTTTTAATTGTTTTCAATAAATGTTTTTTTAAACAAGGTCAAAGAAGAAGTTTATAACTGTTGTAGTGCTGGTGTCATTATCTACGAGTGGGAACAAAAAAATAATTCAGCCAGGCAAAATTAAGACAATGCAAAACTCTGAAAGTTTAAAAATGCCAAGAAATATACGTATCCATAAGCGATATATTTAAAGATTGTTTGAAAATCACACATCAGCCAGAGCACAAGGAGTTTTCAACAGTGTATGCAAGAATTTACAAACAGAAACTATTTTTAAATCAGCAAGCCTTGAAGCAATCAGATAAGCAAAAAAGCTGTTAGACCAGTTTTATAAACTCCACCACAGGAATAGGGGGGAAGCAGTTTCAGGACAGATGAGAAACATAAAACAATGACAGAAAATATATAAAATAATTCAGTCAGACAAAAACATAATTCAGGCATGGAAAATTAAGACAATGCAGAACTCTGAAAGGTTAAAATGCCAAGAAATATACTTATCAATCAGCAAAATATTTACAGATTGTTTGATAATCACACTTCAGCCAGAACAGCAGGAGTTTCCAACAGTGTATGCAAGAATTTACAAACAGATACTATTTTTAAATCAGCAAGCATTTAAGCAATCAGATAACACAAAAGCTGTTAGACCAGTTTTATAAACTCCACCACACAAATAAGGGGTAGCAGTTTCAGGACAGATAACTAATAGAAATCAATGCCAGAAAATATATAGAATAATTCAGTCAGGCAAAAAAAAAAAAAAATTCAGTCAGGCAAAATTAAGACAATGCAGAACTGTGAAAGGTTAAAATGCCAAGAAATATACTTATCACTCAGTGATATATTTCCAGATTGTATGAGAATCACACTTCAGCCAGAACACCAGGAATTGCCAACACTGTATGAAAGAATTTACAAATAGAAACTATTTTTAAATCAGCAAGCCCTGAAGCAATCAGATAACACAAAAACTGTTAGACCAGTTTTATAAACTCCACCAGAGGAATAGGGGGAAAGCAGTTTCAGGAGAGATGAGAAACAGAAAACAATGCCTGAAAATATATAGAATAATTCAGGCTGGCAGAAAAATAATTCAGTCATGCAAAATTAAGACAATGCGGAACTCAAAAAAGTTAAAATGCCAAGAAATATACTTATCAATCAGCAATATATTTCCAGATTGTTTGAGGTTCACAGTTCAGTCAGATGACCAGGAGTTTCCAACAGTGTGTGCAAGAATTTACAAACAGATACTATTTTTAAATCAGCAAGCCTTTAAGCAATCAGATAACACAAAAGCTGTTAGACCAGTTTTATAAACTTCGCCACAGAAATAGGGGGGAGCAGTTTCAGAAGAGATGAAAAACAGAAAAGAACACCAGAAAATATATAGACTAATTCAGTCAGGCAAAATTAAATTCAGTTACGCAAAAGTAAGACAATGCACAACTCTGAAAGGTTAAAATACCAAGAAATATACTTACCAATCAGTGATATATTTCCAGGTTGTATGAGAATCACACTTCAGCCAGAACACCAGGAGTTTCCAACAGTGTATGCAAGAATTTACAAACAGAAACTATTTTAGTCTCAATAAGGGAACATATCAACATTTGTATGACATTAGGAAGAGCAATGTCAAGAATGCTCTATACAAACATATCAAAGAAAACCCTGGCCATCAATTTAAGTTCAGTGCCTTATAGCAGACTGGTAACAATGACGGGGGGTGTCCCTCTTATGTTTTTCTTGAGTATCGCGAATTAATGTGGCAGCTCAGGTGCAATGCCACATACCCCCTGGGCTCAATGAAACTGTCTCCATCTCTAGTTATCTTAAATTAAAAGCTGAATTTCATTTGTAAAAAATATCGCTCATTTCAACATTTAAGTTTTTTAAATTAAATTTGATGCATTCATGATGTTTCAAGATGCAATTCAGTATTATGTATTTATGCAAAATTGATTGCATTATTTTCTTGGTTAGATTTTTAAATGATTAATACATTAATTTTGGACAATATAGCTTTAATTGTTCAGAGTGCTGCTATTAGGGTTGTGTTTAGGAAAGGAAGCTTCTTCTGCTGCTAGTAGCTTTTTTTTATAGAGGATATATGTTTTTTAAAACACATTTTTTAATGTTCACTAATTATTCAAGTAATGTAAGCCATGTGATTGAAGTGCATATTTAAACAAGTAGTTTAGTGTGCCTTTTGTATTCTGAAGAAGTCATTTGCTGATAGCTGCCAAAAGCACTAATCAAGGTGTTCTGGTTTCCTCCTGTGAGCTGTATTGCTTTTTGTTTATTTATTTCAGTTTATTGTGTTTGTCTTCTCAAACTCCACCACAGGAATAGGGGGGGAGCAGTTTTAGGACAGATGAAAAACAGAAAACAATGCCAAAAAATATATAAAATAATTCAGTCATGCAAAAAATAATTCAGTCAGGGAATATTAAGACAATGTAGAACTCTGTAAGGTTAAAATGCCAAGAAATATACTTATCAGTCAGCAAAATATTTCCAGATTGTTTGAGAATCACACTTCAGCCAGAACACCAAGAGTTTCCAACAGTGTATGCAAGAATTTACAAACAGAAACTATTTTTAAATCAGCAAGCCTTGAAGCAATCAGATAACACAAAAGCTGTTAGACCAGTTTTATAAACTCCTCCACAGGAAAAGGAAAGAAGCAGTTTCAGGACAGATGAGAAACAGAAAACAATGCCAGAAAATATATAAAATAATTCAGTCAGGCAAAAAAATAATTCAGTCAATCAAAATTAAGACAATGCAGAACTCTGAATAAAATGCCAAGAAATATATTTACCAATCAGCGATATATTTCCAGATTTTTTGAGAATCACACCTCAGCTAGAACACCAGGAGTTTCCAACAGTGTAAGTAAGAATTTACAAACAGAAACTATTTCTAAATCAGCAAGCCTTGAAGCAATCAGATAAAACAAAAGCTGTTAGACCAGTTTTATAAACTGAATTAATGTTAGTCATGTGATTGAAGTGCATATTTAAACAAGTAGTTCAGTGTGCCTTTTGTATTCTGAAGAAGTAATTTGCTGACAGCTGACGAAAGTGCTAATTAAGGTGTTATGGTTTCCTCCTGTGAGCTGTATTGCTCTTTTTTTATTTATTTCAGTTTATTGTTTTTGTGTTCGTGTTCTCAGTCATGGAAGTGGAGCAGCAAGATCAAGTGGCGAGGGCGGAAACCACTACTGGAGGTTCTTTACATAAACTGAATAATATGATCATGAACCTCACAGCACCGATCAAAGTGCTGATTAAACAGCAATCTGTGAATGGAAAAGGACCTAATACAGAGCCAACAATGTTTGGGAATATATACCACATTAATCCTTCAGTTATAACTGAAAACAGTGGGTTGCAGGCTAGTTCTATACCTCCTGGGCAGGGCAGCCCAGTTATCATAGAGAATTCACAACCCAGTCTCACCACTGGGTCAGCAGCAGTAGGTGGCGGTCCTGGGACTGTCAGTCATGGCGACGGCCAGCATGGGGACATGTATACACCATTTTCTTTTATGGAATGGATACAAGGAAATACAGCAGATGTTTTTTGAGGGATCCAACAGTCGAGTTAACTATGGGACTTTGGATCAAAAGATCATTAAGTTTGAACAAGAGGTATTAAAGCTAAGTAAACTACAGGTTGAAAACAGCTGCCTAAGAGAATGCTTATGCAGAGAACAAGTTCCTAAGGGCCTAAGCACATGGAAGTTTCCCACAGAGTTGGATAATGGATCTGAACTTTATAAGGACTTGGTAACCATGTTTAACAGACATGGTTGCGAACTACTTGAATTGCTGGTAAGGGACAATGATAAGAAAATGAATTTACTTAATTTATTTCAGTTTGATTACCGGGGAAGTCCAATGGGCCATGAAGTACCCGTTTTCAGTGGAGGCCTGGGGAGAAAAGCTCCAAAGTCAGTACAATCAATTAAATGTCCAAACAGTAAGAATACATAATAAGAACAAACAGTAAGAATACATATTAATAACAGTGCAAAATAACAAGAGCATAATTTTTTTTTTTTTTTAGATAATTTGCAATATTGTCTTCTTTACAGTCAACAGAGAGTAGGCTAAATCATTTTTGGGAATTAGAATTGAAGTCTGAGAGTAGATTTGTGAAGGGGTAAAGAGGGGCTTAGTGTAGAAAATTTGTATGATTTATATAGGGTGAAAGCAGGAACATATCCATTTGGAGGAAAGGTGTGAGTAGAGTTGGGTCTTGAAGTGATCTGTGTTAGCTATAGTCCTCAGTGGTGGAGGGAGAGAGTTCCATTTTTTGCCTAGAGAGAAGGATAGTAGTAGCTTGCCAGTGGAATGTTTAGGTCTGTGAATGGAGATTAGGTTTTGGTGTTCTGATCTCAAAGATCGGTTTGGGATGTAAGGGGGAAGGATGTTGGATAAAGCTGGACATTTTTCTGGATAGAATATTAGTTTGTGAGCGGTTGTTAGTTGAAGATAGTCAAGGTGGTTAGGGAGTTCTAACCAGTTCAGAGATTGAAGGGTAAGGCAGTGGTGGGTTGAGGTTTTGGATTTAGTGGCAAATTTAGAGATCTTGTTATAGCAAGCTTCAAGTTTAGAGGTGAGGGAAGCAGACAGATTAGTTAGAAGAGGGGCACCATAAAGGAGAGAGGGAAGGAGGTAGGTGGTTGCTAAGGTGTGCCTAGAGGAGTTTGAAAGAAATAGATTATTCCTGTAGAGCATGCCTAACTTTTGGTGTTTTTTTTTTATGTTTTGTTGTATGTGGAGATCGAATTTGAGGTGTTCATCAATGATAATGCAAGGAGTTTAGTGGAGGGGACCACTTCTATAGGAGTGTCGGTTTGGCTTAGGATGTTGAAAGTGGTTTTGTCAAATGAAGAAGTCTTGGTAGGGGGAAAATTAGTATTTTAGATTTATTGGAGTTGAGGGAGAGATGTTTTTTGTGCATCCAGTTTTCTGTCATGGAAAAAGCTATTTGAGTTTTGGACAAAAGTTCAGAGAAGTTTGGGGCAGCACAGACTAAGGTAGAGTCATCAGTGTATTGGATGACTGTAGTGTCAGGGAGGGCAGAGTGAAGGTTATTTATGAAGATGTTGAAAAGTATGGGACCGAGGATGGATCCCTGAGGAACACCGGTCGGAGTAGGTAAGAATGAAGAAGTAGAGTCCTTCCATCTGACAGCCTGAGATCTGTCAGAAAGGTAACTGAAGAACCAGGAAAGAGTATTAGGGGAGAGATTAAGGTTGGAGAGATGAGAGAGAAGGTGTGTGTGGGATATGGTGTCAAAGGCTTTAGAAAGATCTAACAGAACAGTGGATACAAGAAGACCAGAATCTCGGGCTTGATTAACAGTTTCTAAGAAAGAGAGTAGGGCAGTTGTGGTGCTGTGGCCAGGGCGGAAACCATGTTGGGTGGGAGTAAGTAGCTGATTCAGAGTTAAGTAGGGTAAAAGTTGGTGGTGAACACATTTTTCTAGAATTTTAGATATTGGAGAGAGAAGGGCTATAGGGCAGAAGTTAGAAATGGAGGTGTTTTTACCTCCTTTGTGAAGTGGAAGAATGTAGGCAGAATGCCAGAGTTTGGGTACGTATGACTCTTTTAAGGATCGGTTGATCAGGATGCTAATTGGGAGGGCAATACCTTTGGCTGCGCATTTGAGGAAGGAGGGAGGAATGTTGTCAGGGGCATTTGAGCATGGCTTTAGTTTGGATAGCAACTTTTTTATAAATATTGTGGAAACTGGTTTGAGCTGGAACATAGAGGGGCTGTTATTAGGAGAGTTTAGGAAGTTGGATGGATTATTGTTAGGAAAGGTTTTGGTTAGCTTAGTTATAGAATCTGTAAAGAAAGTGTTGAAGTGAGAGCTCAGTTCCTTGTCAGATAAAGTAGGGTCAGGGCAGGGGTTACTTTTTGATCCAGGATGGAGAGGGGAGTTAACAGATTTCCAGAATTGTTTTGGGTTGTTATTATTATTGGACTGAAGTTTATTGTAGTAGTTTTTTTTTGTCCAAGGAAATCAATTTTTTTACTTGGTTTTGGAGTTGGGTATATTGGAGCATAGTAGAAGGCAGTTTACTTTTCTGATAAAGTTTCCAGGATTTGTCTCGGAGATGCATGATATGTTTAGTCTCTTTGGTTAGCCACGAAGCAGAATTGGCTTTTATTCATTTGTTTCTTAGGGGGGCTAGGGAGTTAAGAGTCTTTAGGAAGAAAGAGTTAAAATGTTCAACAGCATTGTCAAGGGGGAGAGTGGTAAGGAATTGCCAGTTGATTTGTTTGAAAATGTTAGAGAAGTATGTGGCGTTGAAGTTGTTAAGGTTGCGAGTTTGGATGTAATTATGTTTGAATTGTGAGGGGTTAGCAGAGTGATGAATGAAGGCAGGGAGATGGTCACTAAAGGAGTCAGGGATAGTGCCAGAGAGAGAGATTTTGTTAGGATGGGAGACTAAAATCCAATCTATTATGGATCCTCTGGGGTGGATCTTGTTAGGTCGGGTTGTAGAGTGGATTACTTGGGAGAAGTTGAAGAGATTGATGGCTTGGGAGGGGGAAGGAGTGGTGATTTTGTTCCAGTCAATGTTGACGTCACCTAGAATAAAGGTTTCATATTTTATTTCAGATGAGGCCCAGTGGAGAATATTCTCAAGAGTGGAGATGTTGTCACCTGGGGAGATGTATAAGGAAATGAAGCAGATATGTTTGTGTTTATTGAGTCGGAGAACAGTTGCAGTTAATTCAGTATTTTTGAATTGAGGGGTTGGGATATGAAGGGGGATTAAGGAGAGATGGTTAGAGAAGATTATGGCAGATCCTCCACCTTTTTTGTTTAATTGGTCACTCCTGAGGATGGTGAAGCCAGGAGGAAGGATTTCTGAATCAGAGATATGAGGTTTTACCCAGGTTTCGGAGATGGCTAAGATGTCAGGTTGGTTGTGATTGATCCAAGCATGAAGATGGTGAATTTTGTTGTTCAGACTCTGGGCATTGATAGTGAAGACCTTGAGGGTGCTATGAGAGGAGGTAGGAGAAGAATGAGAAGGGGGGAGAGGCTTAGGTGAGTTAAGGTAGGTAGGGGGGTGGAGGGAAGGAGTTGTTTGACAAGAGGCAGGGGCCAGGGTTAGGAAGAATGTTTCCAGATAAGGCAAGGAAATTATATGAGATAACTTTATACCTTTTAAGTTTGGAATGGAGGAAGTTGTCAGGGGTTAGTGGAGATATGAGAGAGAAGCTTTTTGAAGAGGAGGAGAGTAGTTTGGGATGGAAAAGGTGCAGTAGGTTTGTTTGGATAAGGGAGGGGGAAATGGAGTGGAAGTGAGAGTGAAGAAGAGGTTGCGGGTGAGTGATAGTGATAGTGTGAGCAGGAGGTAGATAAGGGTGAGCTTTTGAAGAGTATGAAGTAGCATGATAAAGAGGAATTAGAAAGAAGAGAAGACTGAAGTGGAGTTTGAAAGTGAAGAGGAAATGGGAGGGCATGATAGGAATGGGTGGGGTATGGAGGTGAGAGATAAGAAAGGAAGTGGGAATCAGTTGTAGATAAGAAAGGAAGTGGGAATCAGTTGTGGAGAGAAAGGTAAGGGAGTGGAAGGGAGATATGAAATATTTGGAGTGTTGAAGGGAAGGTTAAGTGAAGTGAGGAGAGGGGAGGTGTAAGTGAATGGAGAAGAGGGAGGAGTAAGAGTGGGAGGGGAGATAAGAAGGGGTAGATATTGGTTAATTGAAGAAGGGATAGAGGGAGGAGGGAAATGTCATGATTGGTTATCAGAAATGGAGGGAAGAGTTAGTGAGGTATAAATGTAGAGGTGTTGGGGGTGGGTGGAAATTGGGGGCAGGGTAGGGGAGCGGAGTGAGCCCGCAGGGCGAACGGAGCGGTAATAGCCAGAGGAGGACAATCAGTAAAGAGTGAGTATGCAGAAGGTAAGTTTTAGCAGAGATGTGAAGAGGTAAAGTATGTGAAGCAGAGATGAGAATGGGTAGTGAGAATGTATACAGAGGTGGAGTTAGAGGGTAGAAGCAAAGGAGAAGGACAGAGGGAGATGGAAGAGACTTCAGGAAAGGGATAGAGGAGGGCTGTATTAAGTGAAAAGTGGCTAGGATTCTTGGGTAGTAGAGAGCGAGAGCACAGAGGGAAAGATGTAAGAGGGCTGTAATCGAGGAGAAAGGGGAGCAGAGGGGATCACAAGAAGGTAGGGGAGCACCACCTAGGGCCAGTCAGTCAGAGACAGTAGAAATTCCTGGGGGAGAAGCAGGAAATGGAGGAAGGGGCTATCGAGGGTCAGGAAGGGGGTAAAGAAAATATGGTGATAACTATAAGTAGCAGAGAAGGGGGATGGAAATTAAGGGGAGAACTGTTAGTGCAAGCAGAAATGGAGAAGAGGTAGTGGCTGCTGGCTAGAATGGCAGGGAAGTGTACAGCGACCTAGTAGAATCAACTTATTAACTGCACAAGGTTACAATAGTACACATACTTTCAATGAATTCTTGTTGAAGGAATAACTCAGGGAGCAGTGAGGCCTTAAAGTTTTAGATAGGAGTCCGTTTTTGCCGGTTCTTGGCCAGAGTGTTCAGGAGGGTATATTCAGGAGGTTAGGGCAGGGTAGGCAGGTGCCCAAGTTTCATTGAATTCTTGTTGAAGGAATAACTCAGGGAGCAGTGAGGCCTTAAAGTTTTAGATAGGAGTCCATTTTTGCCGGTTCTTGGCCAGAGTGTTCAGGACGGTATATTCAGGAGGTTAGGGCAGGGTAGGCATGAATATATCAATGTTCCTTATTATGCTACATGATATAAAAAGATTTTCCTCTTCATGTGGTTTTGCGTGTGTGTGTGTGTGTGTGTGTGTGTGTGTGTGTGTGTGTGTGTGTGTGTGTGTGTGTATATGATTGTGCATGTTCCTGTGTGTCTGGGTGTGTGTGTGTGTGTGTGTGTGTGTGTGTGTGTGTGTGTGTGTGTGTGTGTGTGTGTGTGTGTGTTTTCATCTTTCAATCATGTATCAATCGGATTCCTGTCAGAAAAGTGAGCGATATAACTGCCATTCCTGCATCTGTGAAAAACAAGGAGTGAAAAGTCTGGGTTTAGTAGGATAAAACCCAGACTATGACCCAGTTGACCTGAGTTCAGTGTCTCGGGTTCATGACAGAACTGGCAGAGAGGATTGGTATGCCCATATTAGGGGGGACAGGGTAGAGCTGGTTCTATATTGTAGCAGTATCTTGGAAGAAAAAGGCAAACCTCTGGATGGGGGAGGTGTGGTAGCCTTCATTAAGCAAGTGCAAGGGAGCATGCTTTTGTCTCACTTTTCTATGAATCAAAGTTATGGTATCTCTTTCTCAAAAAGAACCCATGTTGATATTCTGAGACTAATGAAATTGGGAAATGTCCAGCTACCCTCAAAATGCAGTGAGTAAGAAAGTCGTATGGAGGTATACCCTTTATGGGTGATATACAAGCCTTATTGGTAACCACCCCACAACCACACTATCATCATGAAAAAAATAAACAAATAATAGCTGAAGGATAATAACCAAGTTGAAACAAAGTGTTTATTAATGGCCTTTCATTCCTCTAATAGTAGAACTTCATCAGATCTGATGAAGTTCTACTATTAGAGGAATGAAAAGCCCTTAATAAACACTTTGTTTCAACTTGGTTATTATCCTTCAGCTGTTATTTGTTTATTTATAGTAGTTGAGTTTGTCTATATTAATTTGTATTTGTTTCGATCATGAAAAATATGTTATTTTTTATTTTCTGAAATTTCATCCATCTATCCATCCACAATCACTTTTGCCAATTTTTTTCATGGGATCGGGGTGTCACTTTGACGGTGACAATCATCTAAATCCAAGGTTTAGACCACAAGGAGGCTACCCCTGCTGCAGATTTCCTGAAGTTTAATCATTATTCAGAAAACGTACTTTTGAATTATTATGTATAACTAAGTGATTGATGGTATTTTTTTCCACTGGTGTAACTCCTATTGATATAGCAAACTTGTACCTCTAATTTTTAGTTTTCTGACTACTAGGCTTGCATCTCAGATGTTTAATGTAATTGACTGTAAACTTTAAAGTCATTATAGATTAGCAAATTAAATCACATTTTGGATAGTTACAACTTTTTGTAACTGATTACTTCACTAGATACAAATAAAACCTAGCCGTGATGAAAGTTTGCTAAAAATAAAAAAAAAAAAAAACAGAGCAAAAGTGGTAAGTTTGCACTACTATCCTATGATGATAATGATTGTTTAAATTTTCTTCAGAATCTTGCAGCAGATTTGTAGGTATGTACTAGGCTAGCTTTTCTTCTGGGCCATTTTAAGCCTAGCCATTTTCTTTTAAAGGTAAGTATCAAACCCTGTACTTTGCATTTTTGTGAGATAAACATCTTAACCATTATTCCAATCCCCAACCCTAATGTTATGCACATACCTAGTATCATAGGCACTAAGTTATTGGCCTGGAGGCCCTTATAAGCCTAGCCAAGGATTTGGCCGATGTTCCCTCAAAGTCAGCACCTGTTTCTCTTCTCCAGCAGGGACACTGGTGGAATCCCAGAGGTATATTTTCTGTTTCCCATCCAGTCATCCAGGTTCCTCTTAAAGAGGGTTAGAGAGGTACTTTGCTTGACATGGAGAGGGAGTCTACTCCATAGCCAGGGGAAGATTATATCACCCCAGATGGGACCAAAACCCACAACCTCTGACTTAGGAGGCCAATACCTTATCCATTAGGCCACTGGAGCTGGATTATATAACAAATAAGCAGTGCCTTGTGGTCATATTATGAATGTTCAAATATGGACTGCTATCATTGTCATTTTTTTTTTTGTATTTTGACCACTTAATATTTTACATAACACAAAATAAGGATATCACACAGCTTTTTTTCATAAATACTGACAGACATGCCATCATAGTGTGAGGAGTGTTTGTTCAGGATTTGGGATTTTAGAATAAAAACCCTTATTATAGAGATCAGCACTATTAGCTTCCATATGATATCAAAACTGAATCCTTTTAAATCTCACCTTCTTTGCGGTCATAAATTCAGACAATTTATTACTCCTCTCTTCACCATTTTAACAATTGTAACCCACTTGTCACCCTCACTAGACAGCAAGAAAATGATGTACTTCTCAGTCCTCATCTGTCAAGTGGGTGACTGCAGCCCTCAGGCTTTTCATCATGCATCGAACATAAGTCAGGGGAAACCAGCTTGTGACATCCTAGCCTGGCATTCTTTTGGGCACCCCCCTCCCTTGCTGAGAAATGCATACCTGCTTGAAGTGTCTCTTCTCAGTCCTGTGGTTATCAAAAGCTTTCCTGACTACCACATCTGCCAATAACTGGTCCAGTAACCTAACTTTCAATCAAAGCAGATTACTTTGGTTGTCATTTAATTGTATGGGGAGGGTACACAATTCACATCAGTGACTCTCAATAATGACTAAAGGGATTCTCAAAAGCAAAGACAGAGATAATGTTGAATAGAAGCATAAGGAAATAAAGCAGCACCATACAGCTGTTACATATATTTTATTAAGACACTCTGAAGTGTGAAGCTGGAAGTCCTGCTAAGCCTTCTCAGCCCCAAATAGAATATATTGTATCTCAAACAGAACATATTGCATCACAAACATGAAAACCTCACATGTAAGGTAAATAATTAAAATGTGATCACTTTATTGAACAGAACCACATGTACAATAGTATTAAAAAATTATAACCTGCAGGCAGTCTTGAAATGTAGATACTGACTTCTCAACAGAGTGATAGGCTCCATTATGGTAATGATCAGCTGGCACATTTCCACTGTAATGAAGTTATTTAGCCTTATCGCTTTACCAGTGTACGATGCAGCCTTATTTATTAATGTTTTTTCAACATCATTCTTCTCACTGCTTTTGAGAGTCACTTATATGAATCCTTGATGGTCCCCACATGATTAAATTTCAACTAAAGTAAAATGCATCTATCAAAAGTTAGGAGGCTTATTGTGCACCTTCCCTGATCATGAAGCATCTCAATGATAAGAAGATCCCATCTCAATCCCATTTATGTCCGTGCAGCCACTGAAAAATATACTTATCCTTTTGGCAATCAAAGTCTTCTTATTTAGTCCTACATAACTCCTACTCAAGACCTGGTAGGCTATATCCCTCTACCATTCAGCATTTGGAGCAGTCTTGCAACTGACATACTTCCCAGTGGAAACTGGTGACTCTCTACATGCCTAATCCTCCTGTCTGAGTATTTTTTAATGTATTTGTTATCTAAGTAAACCAACTGGATATAAAAATTCTTTGTCACAGGCAATCTGGGGACACTGCTTGATTAAATGACTTGCGCTGTCACAAAGTAAATGTAAAGAGGCTGAGAAAATCAAGCCTTCAAATGCTTGAAAACAGCTTGTTACAGCTCACAACCTTAACCATCTGGACTGTGAATTTCACTGACATACGTCCCAAGCAGATGTGAGAAACCTCATCAGCGGGTTTGTTTCTAGTCTGCAAGTACTGCACTCCTCAAGCCATATGCACACATAAACACACACACGCACACACGCACACATGCACACACGCACACACACACACACACACACACACACACACACACACACACACAAATAATAGTAGAGGAGTGATCATCATTTTCCCTTCATCATTCATCTAGCAGGAGAAAGATCAGTTAGCTCATCTATTCTCTTGAAGATTTCCCTCTGATTTGGCAAATGGTGTTCACTCATCACTGCTTTACACTGCCATACTATACTTAATACACCACAGTTAAGACCTAGCAGGACTTAATAATACTTCTAATGATATGCATGCATAATGATTTGGTTTAAGATCATACCTTAATGGAACTGACCAGTTCAATGTACTAACATAGCTTTCAACTTTGTGCACATTCCTCAGGACCAAGTACACTGTAGTCAGACTTCATATATATCAAAGCGCTCAGATACATTGCCACTCTGTTAAAATTGTGGTAATGTTGTCAATGCACTATATTGACTCTGCTTTGTTAGAGAATTGTATGGATTGTACTTTACATTTCTCTGCAATTATACTTAGAGGCATAGTAGTAAAGGGTCAACAGACTAGTTCAAAGTAAGTGGTTAACACACAGGCAACATTAAACATAAAAAAAACACGCTGCATACTATAATATTGTGAATATAACAATTAGATTATTGTATTTATTTATTGCCTATGCAAAGACCTTAAGCACAAAAACTTATTTTCAGGAGTGACTAGTGACTGGTTAAGTGACTTGCCCAGTGTCATACAGAAGGCAAGAAAGACAGAAAGAATCAAACCCAGGACTATGAAATGAAAAATATTTGCAGCTGATAACGTTAAACCTCAGGGACTAAGAATAATAATTTTGCAGTCTTTAAAAATAAAACAAAAAAAAAATACAGTTTAAATAATTATACCAAATTTAACATAATATGAAGACGTTGGTTAAGAGGAGATACAACTCATACAACAATGACATAATAGAGACATTTTAGTCCCTTTATAGAGAAATTTAAGGTAAGTTGGTACAAACAATACAAATAGGAATTGGACTATGACGTGAGAGAAAAGTAGGCTTAAGAGAAAAGTAGGCTTAAGAGAGAAGCCAGGAGAGAGAAATTGATAGAAGTAAGGAAGTCAGTAAAGATGAATCTCCTACATATTCGTAAGTCAAAGAATGCCAGTAACATAAGGTCTAGGGACCTGAATTTTGTCTGTGACTTAAACAGAACATGCTGGAGAGGCAGACATGTATCCCAGAGACTGCTCCTCTTATGCAGCAGGCTTCCCATCCATGTAAAGCTGAGTTTGTCTAATACCCAGTTTAAGGACAACCTAGAGCAGTGGATGGGGAATAGGAAATTTACACCAGGCCTGACACGCATGTCCTTTATGGAAAGAGGTAGTTTAAAAATGCCTGGCCCTCAGTGCCATATTTGGATGCAGGATATCATTGTTCTTTGAGGAAAGCTTGCTAGGATTAGAAAGCCCCCCCCCCCCCCCAGGTCTTTAGCATAGTAACAATCTATAAATATATAAGAAGGGACAATATGGAGATGTAAGGAATGAAAAGGTATTTCTCCACATTTAGGGATATAGTTTATCCTGGTGTTAAGCAAGAACAGATTCACCTTTTGGCTAGGACGTCTTTCAAAATGGGAGAAGGGGTTTGACCTGATGGATAGGTCAGGTGATTTTTAATGTATTCTGCATTTCTTCTGACTTATTTGTTTGAATTATGCAGAATGCAGAATCATTTAAAAAAAGGTGACATGCATGTATGTTTCACTGTGTGTTTGACTGTATGTGCATGTGTGTGGGTGCAAACATTTGTGTGAAAGTATGTGTCTGTGTTTTTGTCTGTCCTTGTATATGTGTAGGATTTGGGTTCAGGGTGACTCTACAGTGTTTGATGTGAGATGGGTAAGTGGTGTAAGTAATATTTACTTATTCCTCACAGTTGTGCAATCTAGAGTTAGTAGATATAAGTAGCAGATGCTGTAGGGATGCATGGGGCTTGTCTGCCCTGCAAAAGCAATGCTTTTGGGAGGGGATGTTGTCATGAGCATTGAGTGATTTAGTTTAGCTTTCTACACTGAAACATCAATTTAGTGACTTTTGATGTTTCAGTATAGATCCTGAAACTCCTCTGATGGTGAAAATCATATTTTCAATTTACCATGTATAAAGCTGCTTTGATGCTTGTTTCACAGGTTGAGGTGGGAAAGATGTATTTAGAAATATATAGCATAACAATACTTTTTTCAATAATATTTTGTTGGATTTAAATATTACCTTTTTGGACATATGGAAGAACACAGGTATAACAGGAATAAGCTGTAATAATGGGAGGAAATTGCACTTACTGAGGCAATGAATAGTGTTATAATTGAAATGTACAGCTATGTCCTTTTGTATTGGACCAATTAAAATAATACTAACACAAAGTATTAATGGTTTATATCATTCTAAAAATACAGTCAGTGGTCAAACTATAGCTTATAGATGCCATTTGCATCATTTCCACAGAACGCAGCTCAAGAAAAGTGCATTAAATAGGTATAATCAATAATTGAATAATGTACACTTAGCTGGAGAGAAATACTATAATTAAATACTGTAAAACTTGGATTCACTGTTATCAATATGATAACATTTCCACAAAGGTACCATGTTACATTAAATTATTCTGTCAATGGTCAGTAATCAGCTGTGGCATTGCTTTAAGCTAAAAATCATCCCAATAGCTATTTTTGACACTTTTTAACTCTGCAATTTTTATCTCTCCATGCCTTCCAAGAGATGTTAATTTCACTCTAGCTTTTAAGAATAGAGCATTTTCAGTATCTATTAATTCAGGCTGAACATGAAAACATTTGAAATGCTTAAGGATAGAAAGCATGGATCATTCATCAGAAAATAAAGGTTTATGTGCTGAAAATATTGCAGATTTTTCATCAGAAAATAAGCCGTTTAACAGAACATATAATTTCTATGCCTTTGCCAAATGAATCATAGCTCAATGAGATTTTTTTAAAGAAATAAAATAATTTTTATATGAAGCCCAACATGAGCTTAGAGGAGTTGCATTATGAAAGCATTACAATTCTTTAAATGTGGGAACAAATTATTTACAAAAGCAAATCAATTGAAAATTATTACAAAATAAAATGATGAATACTCTTTAGAAAAGAAACTTACTTCTTTTTGTCAGGTACCTTGGCTGGCATTCAGAAAGGCTTACCTTGTGGGGGGAGCCTTAATACAGCTGTTTTACCCTTTTGAAGTAAGTCTTTCCAATACTTAAACTGCCCTACAGTGTGGAAGGTGGATTTGTAGAAACAGCTGTATGATAGTGCAGCAATCTGGGGGACCAGACTGTGCTAATTAGACACATGTGGCCCTCAGAAATGCCAGCAGCTTCTGAACTACCTTGATGAGCAATTCAGAAAATTGTGTTGTACCAGAAATGCTCTCTTTTGAAAGAAAAAGTGAACATCATTAAAAGATGGTGGTCACCTAGTCAGTCCTATGGAACCAGTCACTGTGCAGATAGGTTCAGCAAAGACATGTGTGTGTGTGTGAGTGTGTGTGTGTGTGTGTGTGTGTGTGTGTGTGTGTGTGTGTGTGTGTGTGTGTGTGTGTGTGTGTGTGTGTGTGTGTGTGTATAACTGTGTGGGAGTGACTTTGCAAATGCAATGCATGAGCTCATTAGGAGAACACTACAAGCTTCAGGTACGACAGTACTAATATTAGCTACTGTGTAATTCAGAGACATATTAATGAACTAACATTGAGGTTTTTCTCACTGAAGTCATAATTATCTCTGATCACTTTTTCTCTCCATGATAATAATTGACCTCCTTTGGTAGGCAACTATCATGAGCATTTAGCATTTTTTTCTGAATCCTTGCCATAGTCTTTTTCATACATTGTAAACTACGTACCAGTCATGTGCTAAAATAATTCATGCTTGGGATAGCATGCTACCTCACAAATTTATAGGTTACCAATTTTTAAAAAAATGGGCACTAGAATTCCTCAGGCCTCTGAGACCAATGAAGAATCACAGAGCCATACATCTGAATCTGAAAATATTGCTGGGAATGCCACATCACTTGACTTTGAAATTTACACAGATGGTGAAACCAAATATAAAACATGGGAGTGGTGTGGCCCATGCAAGTGAATAGGTGGGGTACTACACCTGCATGCTAGTGCTGGTACTGCAAGTATTACATAGCAGAAAGGCCATAGCAGCATATAGAACCTGTAATAACATAGAGGTAAGCTATACTGAGGCTGGTGCTGTCCTAGTTCAGGGCCTGCATGCATGAACAGTAGTACTGTTTCACAAGCCATCTCCTCTGAAAAGACAGGGTGACCTACAATTAGTGTTTTAGGAAAATTTGAACTGCACTTATGCAGTGCATCTCCAAGTCTCCCAAACACACATTTTCATGCATGACAACGTTTTACATGTCATCCATGCATGATCATGTGCAAAAATTAACTGATACTGAGGGGAATGCTTGCTTTGGTCATTCTTGAGAGTGCAGCAGGGTTGGAAGATGCCAGAGTAGACAAGCTATAGGTATAGGTAATGAAGCTCATTTACTCTGGATGATTCAGAACCACATTATCTAGTCTTGGCATAGCAGGTGCTCACTGCTATTGTGGCATTTCTATAAAAGTGTAAACCCATTTTTTTTAAATTCTGCAGTGAATCTACACTTTATGCACACACTGATTAAGCAATCTACAAGGGTAATATTTCTAGACTAGGGGAGATACAATTACATCTGCTATGCCAACACAGATAACGCATAGTGACATGCAGAATATCCTGTCAACTTCTGTTTGGACGGCATACATGGAAGGATTCTCCTTGTGCAGTCAGGGTTAAGAAGTGGCCATTAAATCACCAGGCTAGCCATTGTGGTGTGTGTGTGTTGGGGAGGGTGTGAGTAGCTGAAGATGAACTTTCCTTTCCAAATAGGCAGGGGGGGGGGGCTCTCTGAAAGAGTATCCATAGCTGAAAGTTTTGTTCTTATCCTTTGAAATTAGGGACAAACCAAAAGCTAGGTCTAGGAGCGACATAATGCTGTCTGTAGGCCTGTGGGTTACTTCTCATGTGTAAACATATTTTAAGCATGTCTTTTTACAGCTTATGCATAGCATATTAGTGGAACAACAAGAACTGCAAGTGGAGTGAGTAATATGGCATGATAAAGATATGCTGTCTGACCTAGAATAATAAAAAGGCATTGATTTTTTTTTCTCTCTCAGGAAAAAGAGAGAAATAGTAAAAAAAAAAAAAAAAAAACACGAGGTACGATGGAAGGAGGGGCAAAATATATTACAGAAAGCCTGGCAGAAATTTGTTTCTACTTCACAAATATTACAAAGTGGAAGGAAACAATGTGTAATCAAGAAGCACAATTTAAATAAACATTCTCGTACAAGAGGCCATAAAGGTATGTGATAGGAGTGGCAGAATTCAATACAGCAAGAGTTTTTGAAAGAGTCTGAGCAGGTGCAAGGAGTAAGTGTCAAAAACACAGAATACAGCATATGCCTTTAATTATTTCACTCTTATTACATGTCCCTGTGGTATTAATTGACAAAGAAATCAGTACATTGTACAAAGCAGACAAATGCCCTCTGCTAGACTTGCAACATATAACCTACAGATTTGATTTGCATGAAAGATGTAGTTGTTTCAGTCTGCTGGAACAGTGCTTATCCCTCTTCACTCTGAAAATGCAAGCATTTCATTGGTTAACAGGAAATATCCTATGAACCTTCCATTCACCACTGTCCCAAGCATTTGACACTATCCTTCACTGCATGCTACACTTGTTAATATAGACCAGTATTTCTTGATACTCACAGGAATGTTGCATCACCATAAAGGCAGTCTGCTTTGTACCATGGAAAAATCACTGTCTATCATACATAGGGATGTTTCAGCATATAGTGGAAAACACAAATGACATGGCACAATGAATGCAGCTATAATTGAATAATAGATGGACATGATACCAGAAAAGAATGGGTAACAGAGGCAAACAAACTGACTGCATGCATAACTGCAGTAGATTTCCAATCAGGGCACATGTAAGAGCAATACTGATGTTATGTTAGGAAGCTGAAAGGAAGACAGGACTTCAGATGCAGAGCATCAAATATAGGCAGTGTGTGTATGGGTGTAGGACATAAGGTGCCTTTACATTCTCAGGTAATACCAAATATTTTTTGTACCCCAAAATATGCACTACAGAAGTAAGAATCCTAGTGTAGCATATTTGAAATGCACATTCATGGGGACAGTATTTGGACTGCTGTAGAGATCTGCAGTGAAGTCTTGACATAACCAGGAGGATGGTTCTAACGTCAAACATGCTATACAACATGGTTAAGCACAAATGATTAGCAAAAACAAGGCAAGTGGACTGATCATACCACTGGTTAGCAGGGACTTGGATATGGACAACAATTGTAAGGCTCAGGACATAGCAGGATTCACAACCTATAACACTTCACACATTTGGAAGTATATATCAGAACTGTGGTATACAAGCATCCTCTAATGGGCTGGTACACAGTATGTGTGGAGTCAAACTGCCAGGAGTAGCACGATGTGTCAGATGTATTGCATAATGTAAAATAATGTACTTTACATTAATGCATTAATGTGATGCATTCTTACAATCTAGTTAATGATATTGACTGTCTCTGGTCATCACCTATACAACTGAATTATATTGCGCATGTGTGTGTGTATAACTTTCTTTGTGAACTATTTTTACAAAAATACTACCCCAGAAACTTTTTTTTAAAAGTAACAGAATAAGTTTCTAATGCCAGACATGTTTCATTTCAACCTATCCTAAAGTATGGTTTCCAACCTAAGTAACAAAGTAACACTCTAAATGCAGACTGAACGTTAAGCTTTCCAGTTCCAATTTGCAGAGACATGCAAGCTATTAGAAACATTGTTTCTAGCAATTGGAATATTATTGCAAGCTCTCCTACTATGTATGAACTGCTTGGTAGACAGCCTATGTTTTCATACAAAAGGACACAAACTTTAAGGAGCTCTTTTGAGAACAGACTCATAGTTTTTAATAGGAAACGTTCACAGTGTTGCTGACCCACCTGGGATGTTCAAATGCAGCAAATGTATCTGTTTTCAATATATCTGTACAGGACCTTCCTTTACATTTGAACATATTAATTTCACTGTTACGTTTTCCCATCACTTTGACTGTAATTCTTGTAACATTGTTTATGCAGGGATTTGCATGACTTGCAGTTATTTTTTATGTTGGAAAGACTAGTCGGAAACTTTCCGACTGCATTGAGGAGCATTCATTATGCTGCAATTAATGGCAAGAACAGTCACAATGCTTTAGCTAGACACTCTGCAGCTTGACATCACTTTGTTAAATTCCATTTTATTGTTTTGGAGCAAGTTGACTTGTTTTTTGGGGAATACTCAGCTCTACTAGAAGTGAAAGAACTCAGATGACAACTCCGTTTGGGTGCGGAGTTCTCCGCGGGGTAGAATGATGATTCTAATTTAAAATGTGTACTCAGATGGCAGCAGTGACTGTCAGAGTGATTTTAATTTTATGTTTTAAAGGACTGACTTTATTGTTAACTTGGGAACAATTGTACTTGTACTTCATTACAGATTATTACAGATGTTTGATTTCTTATTTTCAGTTAAGTTTACAGATTACATTAAGAATGTTGTTTGAGCTTGGCCCTGCTACTCTGTTATCTGTTTAAGTTATACCCTCTTCATGCATATTTATGGGCCATAAAACTTTGAGAATTACACCTCCATCATGTTTAAAGGTGTTGAACTGTGATTTTGATTGGACAAGTTTATTTCTATTTGTTTTCTTACACTATTTTAATCTTGTAATCTGAACAGTTTATTCATTCTGATGAAGTTCTTAAATAGAGAATGAAAGCACGCTCAATCACAAGTTCTACTTGCTGCATTCACTCTTCTTGTGTTATACCTAGTTTTATTTAAGTTTTACAGATCCCTTCGGAAGTCTTCTTCTTTTGGCTTTTCCTGGTTAGGGGTCACCACAGTGGATAACCTTGTCCACTCATGACTGGCAGTGGAGTTTTACAGTGTCGAGTTGTCAGCCTGGAGCCCAACCTTCCACAGAAGGCACACACACGCACACACAACTAGAGCCAAGTTAGAGTGTCCAATCCACCTGCAGCATGTCTTTGGGAGGAAACAGGAGCACCTGGAGGAAACCCAAATGACCACAGGGAGGACATGCAGACTCCACACAGAAGGCACCCCAGCTGAGGATCAAACCAGAGAACCTCTTGCTGTGAGGCAGAAATGCTAACCACTGCACCACCGTGGCCACCTGTATATAGATTTAAGACATTGATAATCTCCAAACTCTGGACCCCACCCAGTTTGGGTTTGTAAAAGGCAGATCATGTCTCCTAAACCTGATAGACTTCTTTGAAGCAGTCACCAAAGCTGCAGACAAGGCTAAGGTGGTTCACACAGCCTATCTAGATCTCGCCAAGGCTTTTGACACCATTCCCCTCTCTGGAATTATAGATAAACTCACTAAACTAGGTATAAATCCCTATGTCAAAAGATGGGTTGCCAACCGACTCACTGACAGAACCCACACTATGAAAGTAGCAGACTCCAAATCCGACTTCAGACCAGTGACAAGTGGAGTACCATAGGATTCAGTCCTGGGTCTTCTCCTGTTTGGTATCTACTTTTCAGAAGTACAGGCTAACACAGAAAGACTTTGGCTAATGAAGTTCACAAATGACTGCAAACTAGGAGCCATAATCGAAACTCCTAACGATGTGGACATCCTACAAAAAGGCCTCACTGAGACAGATGCCTGTTGTCAAAGCCATCGCCTCAAGCTCAATGCCAAAAAGTGCATTGTCATCCCCTTTGGAAAAACTCTGTACCCATAAGCTACCACATAGGTGTCATCTACTTAACACCAAAAGTGTGATAATAGACCATGGGGCACAGGTGGACAGTAGTGTCTCATTTGATAATCACATCGCCCCAGTAGTCAGAAAATCTTTCTACGTGCACACCTCATCACAAAAGGTTTCTCATCCAGGAAAAAAGAGGTCATTGTTCCCCTCTACTCATCACTCATTAGACCCATTATAGAGTACAATGCCCCTTTTGGTATGTACCTCACAAGACATCTACAACAACTGGAAAGGCTGCAGAAATACCTCACAAAGAGGATTACCAGCCACAAACAGATGCCCTACGCAGACCATCTCAAAAAACTCCAGCTTTACTCCATCACATATCTTCTACTCAAAGGTGATCTCTGCCTAACATACAAAGCTATGCCAAACCCAGAGCTGTTGGACATGCTCCACTTAAAGAAATCCCAATCCCTCCAAGCTACACACTCTAGGGACCTAAACCTTGTCACCACAATAAACAGAACATGATGGAGAGATAGATTCCTGTCTTGGAGACTTCCTATACTCTGGAACAAACTACCTATCTATATCAAACAAAGCTCCTCATTAGTACTCTTCAAGAAAAATCTTGATGATTGAATGGGAAATAGGAAATTTACCCCTGGGATCACCTCTTGGGCTCTGCTCGACAGGGGCACAGGAAATTAATTTTCTTGGGGTGGCGAAAGCCAGGGTACCTTTTTGGCTAGGCCTATATAGGCCCAGGGCCAATAGCCTAGTACCTACATATGCACCTATATATATATATATATATATATATATATATATATATATATATATATATATATATCTATATATATATATATATATATATATATATATGGTTTACTACTGAATGACGGCACTACATCGACTGTACTATAGTCGAACACGGAAGTTCGAAAATAGTAATGTCGATGACAAAAAAACAATCTAGGACTGTGTTTTAACATGGGTCGAGGTAGGGGAGATGTTTGTAGTTCTGAATAATACTGAACACCTACCTCGACCCATGTTAAAACACAGTCCTAGATTGTTTTTTTGTCATCGACATTACTATTTTCGAACTTCCATGTTGGACTATAGTACAGTCGATGTAGTGCCGTTCAACATTTCAATAGTAAACCTATATATATACATATATATATATATATATATATATATATATATATATATAAATATATATTATTACATAATGAAAGGTTGAAAACTCAAAAGAAAGAATCAAAAATGGTAGAACAAAAAACAATGAATCACAAAATATTGAATGATTTATAAGAGTGGATCACAAGACATTGAATACTTCTCTGCCACTAATAAACATCATCTAACAGAAAACCTCAAACGGAGATCAAATGTCATCTTGGTAGTGTTACAAATTTTCAAAATACCCCATATACAAAATAGCATACATTGGAGCATAGGAAGCCCCCCCATAGCTGCTCCCTTATGTTGCAAAAATACATCGCCATCAAATTTAAAGTAATTATGAGTAAGGCAAAATTCGAGCAACTGGATTACAAAACCAGTTCATCAATTAATGTTGAATAGTTTATATTTAAAATTAGTTATTTAAAATGTTTAGGATGGCTGTATTTAATGAAATGTGGATGTAGTACTTTTAAAAAAATGTGTATGCACCATTTCAAACAAGATGCAATTTTTCAGTTTGTTATTTCATTGTATTAATTGAGGTTTGAACCTATGTATCTAAAGATGGATGTTTGTAATTGCATGTTGTTAGTTGAAGGCAAATTGCCAAAGTACCAGTGTGCTGAAGTAAAGAAAACTCAAACAGTTCTGCTGTGTTCCTGCCTTTTTTGTTTTTTTTACTATATGGTTTGGTGAAATGGTGGAGTTGTGAAAAATATTTTTTGTAATGTCTTTGGATGTGGCAGAAGCAGTTCCTGGGGTATTTCAAACCTCATTGGATGTTAACAAGCTATTGTTTGCTGAACTGATTAAGGAACGAGAGGCAAAACTTGCAAATCATGATTTTTGGCAAGCATCTGGTGGGATGGACTGTAACTTTCAGTTTATTCAACTCGAGCGGTTAATGATAAAAGAATTAAATCTTTATTATGATACTAAGTTGCTTGAGAAGTATATCAGCATGAAAGTAACACCAAGGGGTTTAAGGACTGATAAGCTGCCAGTCGGAAACTTCACCGAAGATGAGCAAGACCTGCTGCATGAATGGAGGCAAGTTTCAACTGACTGCACCTTAGGGTGGATTAATGTTTTGGTAAAAAGAAACAACAGGAATAGTGAGAAGCTTCAACAACAGATTGTTGATTTGCAACAGAAATTGCGTGTCTTCATTTTTGACGAGTCGTTCACTAAGAAAATAAATGAGCTGAATAGCAAATTAGGTGAATATGAGTCAGAGGTAACTGATAGAAAGAAAAAGAAGCTCCTATGTGATATGAATGACTTTGATAATGGTTTAGTCTTTGGCTGGCAGTGTAACTTCCATTCGATGAGAAGTAGGAAGAAAGGTGGTCAAGCATCAGTATTACGTTTATCTTCAGCCTCATCATTAGACATTTCTTCCAAAAAAACTGCTTCTTTTGAAGCTATAGATGGTGAAATTGGTTTAGATTCTTCGCAACCACAGGTTAATGAAAGTATGGTGGCTGGGACAAATTTTCAGCAGCAAGGAAAGTCAAGAAATGGTCGTTACAAGGAGAAGAAGGATTGCTGAACTTTCTTGTCGAATTGTACAATGGTGAAAAAAGTGATACCAGCCATTAGAAAGAAGGAACTTTGTGCTTACATTTTGGATTGTTAAATAGGGAACAAAATGTTGCTTCTTTTTTGGAAGTGGCAGTTGATGCAAATTTGGATTCGTGATTTTTTTAATGTAAGTAATCATGTGTTTCAAGAATCTGATACTTTAAAAATAATTAATTTATCAAATATGCAGTTTTGTGATTCAGCTATTTCTTTGCTAATGAAAGATACTAAGTTTGTGCCTTTTAAGGTGCCTTCATTAGCAGATGTATTGCTTGAAGCTAAAAAGTTTTGTAGAAAATTGCATCTTACTGTATTTTTTGGCAAACATAAAAATGTTGTTAAAGATGAAGTTAATTTAATTGAGGATGATTCACTTTTGAATGTTTCTGTTTATGATGTCCCTGGTGATGTAGAAAATGTTTTTGCTCATGATTTTGAATGTGATGTTTCTTTAAATGATGAGTTTGTTTATGATGTTGAGGGTTTTTCTACTGGTTATGAGAAATTGTTGGTACCCCATTTACCTGTTTTAAGCAGTTTTATGCCACCAAAGCTTTCATCTGCTTTAATTCTTTTGAGCAAATGCTCTTTGGAAGAATTGAACATGATTATCGGATGTTTGTTAAGGGTAAAAAACTTATAACATCACTAAATGTGAGTGGGAAAGTTTGAATGAGTTAAGGGCAAAATTGAGTGATTATGTGTTTAGGCAGGCAGACAAGGGGCAATTGGTTCTTATGAACAAGCAAGAATACAAGAAAATGGTTTATGATTTATTATATGTTAGGGAAGATTATACTAAACTGAACCATAACCCAGTTAATGAATAGAATCCTGAGTTGTTGGAGATTTTGGAAAGAGGAGAGCGTTTGGGCTTTCTGACTAAGGAGAATGTTAGAAAATTGCATGTTGCAAAGCCTGTTGATCCAATGTGTTATGCATTGCCTAAAATACAAAAAAAACATAAGCAACCCGCCTGGTAGGCCTATCATCTCAGGGGTAGGTTCGTATTTACAAAATGTGGGTTTGTTTTTGGATTCCTTATTTAAAACATATTTAAGTAAAATACCTGCTCATGTTAAAAATACTGAAGAGTTGTGTAAGGTGTTTAATGCAGTGGAATGGTGTGATGATTGTTATTGGGTTGTTGTAGATGTAAATTCACTCTATACCAACATTCCGACCAAATGGGGTTTTGATGCCATTTGGAATATTATGGGGGATGGGCCTAAAACTGGTTTTGTAATCCATTTTCTTGAATTTTGCCTTACTCGTAATTACTTTAAATTTGATGGTGATGTATTTTTGCAACATAAGGGAACAGCTATTGGGATTTCCTGTGCTCCAATGTATGCTATTTTGTATATGGGGTATTTTGAAAAATTTTTCATTTATTGTACTGAATTTTTAAAAAAACATGTATTGATTTACAAACGCTTTATAGGTGACCTTATTTTTTTTGTGTAGGGGTGATGTTAGTGAATTTAATTGCTTTTTTAGTGGGTTAAATTCAAATGATCATGATTTAAAGTTTTCCATGAAAAGAGGTGAATCTTGCATTCAATTTTTGGATGTAGTACTTTATGTGGATAACAGCAATAGAATTCAGTATAAACCATTTAGGAAGAACACATCAGTTAGCAATTTTTTGCATGCGGGCAGTATGCATCCTCTCCACTTGTTAAAATCATTGCCCCTGGGTGAATTTAGGCAAATTTGTCGAAACACTTCTGAAGAGAGATTTAAAAAGAAATTTGTGAGGGAAGCTAGTGATAGACTTGTTAAGCGAGGATACAAGGTTGAACAGTTAAATCAGGCGTTAAATGAGGCATTGGAAATCAAATCTTGGCAAAAAGCTATGAGTAGCTATAAATCTGTTATGAACAGGGATTCAGTTACCAGTGCTTGTGATGAAAAAATGCTCTTCTTTGTTTCTTGATACTCTGGTTTTTCAGAGGTAATGAGAAGGGCGCTTTTGGACCTCTGGTATATTGTTTGTAAAGATGGCACAGTTGGCAATCTGTTTCCAAAATATGTTAGATTTTCATATGGTAGATATGCCAATTTAAAAGAATTATTGAATATGCCCTTAACTAGAGGCCCTAAAGCTGATGTAGGTTTTTCTGCTTGTAGACGCTGCAAGGTATGTAGTTATATTAAAAATATTTCTGGCACATTTATTAATGGTAGAAAATTCACCTGCAGGGGCAATTTTGGATGTAATTCTTGCGGGGTAGTTTATATTGTGGGGTGTGTTTGTGCAAATGTAAAATGGTACATTGGTCAGATAAAAAGAGCAGTAAAGGTTAGGATCATGGAACATTTAAGGGACATTATCAATAGAAACTTTAAGAGTCCAGTGGCTGAACATTTTGTGAATATTCATGGGGGTAGCACTAGTTCCTTTTTCTTTAGTATTTTGGCACAACCTGTGTTAGTTAGGGGGGGTGATATGGTGAGAAGGTTGAATGAGTTGGAAAGTAAGTTCATTCTCAATTATGGAACATTGTTTCCTAGGGGTCTTAACCTTGAGGTAAATATATGAAATTTACAAATTTTTCATATTTATGAATTTATAAATGTATGAATTAATGAGGTTTTCATTTTCATGCTTATTTAACCCATTATAAATGTTAGTTATAAATATTAGATATATTTCTTAAAAAACGTTCATCAATCAATGTTGGATAGTTTATATTTAAAATTAGTTATTTAAAATGTTTAGGATGCCTGTATTTAATAAACTGTGTATGCAATACTTAAAAAAAATGTGTATGCAGCATTTTAAACAAGATGCACTTTTTCAGTTAGTTATTTAATTGTATTAATTGGGGTTTGAACCTATGTATATAAAGATGGTTGTTTGTAATTGCATATTGTCCATTGAAGGCGAATGACTGAGGTACCAGTGTGTTGAAGTAAAGAAAACTCAAACAGTTCTGCTGTGTTCCTGCCTTTTTTTTTTTTAATATATGGTTTGGTGAAGTGGTGGATTTGTGAAAAATATCTTTCCTATAACTAGTCTAGTCCTGGTACAGATTTGCTGTATTCAGGACTGTTTGTAAGCTTCTGAGCCATCCAAGCTTTTCTGTGTTGGAGGGAAGCCTTCTAGCTTATCAGTGGGAATGGTAAGCACTAGGTAGCTACATCTACCACAAGAGGAATGGCTTCTTTCCCAGAAATTGCAGTTTATTGGCCATTTGGGCATTTTTTCCTCCCCTTTCAACTTTTTGTTTAAAAGCCCGCATTTGCACGGGTTTGCGCTTGTTTAAGCGCCACTCACCAGCGCTGAGCTGAGGTAAACTATTACTGGTGCCAGAAAGTCTGCTCTTCAGTTCTCCCCTTAGATCTTGCTAGTTCTTTCTCTCTTGCACTTCAAATAGCCTAATTGCTTTCCACTTCAACAGGTTTTTGTAGCAATTATTATAGCACACCTAAGTGCCATCAGCACTAGTTATTCTTTGCGGAAATAGCTCCAGTATGTAGTAGTTATGACCACCCCTCCTGTAATGATTAAAGGGCATTTTCTTGTGCTTTCTCCTATTAACCTGGTGCACTTCTGCATTCTTAGGCAGTGTAGCAACTGCCTGATGTACACAGACAACCCTCTCCTCTTACTTCCCAACATTCAAGCTTGTGAAAGATGCACTTATATCACCAAATTGGAAGCTATACACTCTCCAGCCAAGACCGGACTAGCTGGTCAAGAAGAGAAGGTCAACACCTGCATCACATCACATGGAACACATAGCCCTATAGAACACCCACTATCACAGCTCTCACATAATATCACAAACCACACACCTACCTTCGTGGTGGCTGTCAATAGAACTTCACACAAACAGCAGAGACCTCCAAGACAGAAATGCATTCAACCACCACAAAACAGTACAAACCACAGGAAACATAGATCACCTCCACAGTGTGCCCCTTCACCTAAACCACTAAGGCTGAACACCTTGACCAATACACTAATCATAGGTGACTCAATAGTGAGGCACACAGATGTCCCACTCACTAGGTTGAATAAGGTAAAGGTAACACTCAGCTATTAGGTGCCAAAATCCGGCACATGCATGCACTTAGGTCACTCCACAACAAGTACAAGTGTGACTCTGTCATTGTCCATGTGAGTGTGAATGACCTGATTTGCACTTCCCAGGGTGAAATGAAAAGAGACATAGTGGAGCTCTCAGATTATGGTGGCCCAGGCAAGTATGACTCTAGCCCTGATCAGTATCCTACCATCCCCAGAATAATACTGCAGTACAAACAAAAAATGATTGACTTCAACAATTGGCTAAGTTTCTGGGGTCACTAAGGGGATCCTGTATCTGTCTGGTTGGGATGACATGACTGACAGACCTTGATGCTTTGCTGGAGATGTTCTGTATCTGTCACCCCTGTGTTTCTGGGTACTGGCTCAGGCTCTTGCCACCCCTATAGTGCCTTTTTAGGCTGTGTTCCAAAGACCAAATTACCACCATAACAGCTATAAATAAATGCAATCTGAGGGTCATGCTGCTCAAAGCTAGAAGTCTAAACCTCAAGATGCACTCACTTGAAGCACTCCTCAAAATGGAAAACATCGACATTTGTGCTGAAACTGAGACCTGGTTTAAAGCAGTAGAAAGCACCCCTGCTCTACCAGGCTATACCTCATTCCACACCTTTCGGCCCCAAAACATGGACCAAGCACCAAAGTCAGTGGTTTCTCCATATTCATAAAGGATATGCACACCTTCAGACTAGTAGCTCAGCATAACACATCTGAGATACTTCAGGTACAACTAATATTGAGTAAGACGATGAACCAGGTCATAACCTGCTATAGATCCCCAACCATGTCCCTAGACTCTCACTTCACATTTCTAAGCACCCTGAAATCTATCCAGGTCAAACCCAACACTCTCATACTAGGAGACTTCAACTACCCCTCCACCAACTGTGAAAACTACTCAAGCACCAATACACTGGCCCAACGCTTCCTGGAATTCATCAGTTCCAATGCCCTGGACCAGCTCATTCTGACCCCCACTAGAGGAAGCATCATCCATGACCTGGTTCTTACTAACATGAGTGACCATTGCTTTACACTAATTGTTAATCCCCCCCCCTGGACAGATCCGACCCATAAACTAATCACCATGGAAATTTACATCTCACTCACACGCCCCACAAAGGTAACCACCTTGAAAAACTTCTCCAAAGGTGACTTTGGACTCCTAAAAACAGAGATGGCTAACATTACGGCACCCATGCCAATGGAAAATTGCTGCATGACTGCAGAATCATACACCAGTTCACTGTATGAACATGAACATAAATGCATGGATCTAGCCATATCCAACAGAGCCAAGACGCTCTCCTCCATAAAAAGGAAGCCAATCTGGTGTTTCCCTGCCATTAATAAACTCTACAACAGAAGGAAGAAACTGTTGCAGAAAAAGGTGAAGTCCCAAGACTGGAACAACTGCCTTATTAGCCTCAACAAAAAGTTGAGATCCCTCATCAAATCCTCTAAAGCCAGCTATGAAGGCAAAACTGTGGCAGACACTAAAAACTATCACAAAGCCTTCTATAGTTATATCAGGAACTTCCACGGCAATACCAGATTTGCTCTGAGTTACTGCACAATGGTACCTCCTATACTGATCCAACAGATATTACCAACATACTGGCCGACAGATTCAGTGCCAACTTTACCCCTGCAAAGGACCAATCACAATACTGGAAAAAAACAGGCACCCAGCATTACTGCAGCACAGGTTAAAGCTGCATTGTCCAAGGCCAAGAATAGCATTTCCATGGGACCCAATAATATCCCTGGGTGTGTTCTACATGAACTACAAAATGAAGTGGTACCACATCTGTGTGCCCTGTTCAGTCACAGCTTCACCTCAGGGTTTGTCCCTACTGAATGGCGCACTGCTATAGTCATCCCACTCCATAAAGGGGGAGCAACCACAGACCCTGGGAATTATTGCCCCATAAGCCTGATGAGTCTGATATGTAAGGCTATGGAGCACATCATCATGGACCTGATTAGCAAATATATAGGAAATCTCCAAACTCTGGACCCCACGCAGTTTGGCTTTGTGAAAGGGACAACATGCCTGCTCAACCTGGTTGACTTCTTTGAGTCAGTCACCAGGTCTGTGGATGAAGGTAAGGCAGTGCATACAGCCTACCTCAATCTGACCAAGGCCTTTGATACCATTCCTCACTGAGAAATTATTGATAAACTCACCAAACTAGGCATCAACCCCTGTATCACTAGGTGGGTTGCAAATTGGCTTATAGACAGAACACACAGTGTGAAAGTAGCGAATTCAAAGTCAGACTGTTGACCAGTCACAAGTAGAGTCCCACAGGGATCGGTCCTGTGTCATCTCCTGCTCAGTATCTTCTTCTCAGACATCCAGGCCAACACAAAGGGACTCTGGATAACCAAGTTCGCAGATGACTGCAAGCTGGGAGCCATTATTAACTCCCCAAGTGATGCAAACATTCTACAGAAAGGTCTCAGTGAGACCAATGACTGGTGTCAAAACCATGTTTAATGCCAATAAATGCATCATCATCCCCTTTGGTAAAAACTCAGTTCCCACTAATTACCACATTGATGGGAGCCCACTGAACCCTGAAAGCATTATAAGAGATCTTGGGATGCAGGTTGACAGCAACCTCTCCTTTGACCAACACATTGCCACTATGATCAGAAAGTCCTTCTATGTGGAACATCTCATTACCAAGGGTTTTGCATCCAGGAAGAATGAGGTCATCGTCTCTCTCTACTCTTCCCTCATTAGACCAATCATCGAGTATAATGCCCCATTGGGCATGTACCTCACTAGACACCTGCAACAGCTGGAGAGGCCACAGAAGTACCTCACAAAGAGGATCCTAGGCATTAAACACATGTCCTACATGGGCAGAGTCAAAAGTCTCCAGCTATTCTCTGTCTCAGATCACCTACTTAGAGGCGATCTCTGCTTGACTTACAAAGCCATGTCTAACCCAGCTCTGTTAGAAATGCTACATCTAAAGAAATCCCAATCCTTCTGCACCACATGCTCCAGAGACCTCATCCTCATTACCACAATCAACAAAACATGCTGGAGGGACAGGTTCCTCATCCAGAGACTGCCTATGCTCTGGAATAGACTTCCCATAGATGTCAAGCAGAGCATCTCACTGTCCTTCTTAAAGAGAAATCTTGATGAGTGGATGGGTAAAAGAAAGTTCACCCTGGGGATCAGTCCAGTGGCTCTACTTGATAGAGGTGCTGAGAACTAATGTCAGGCAGCATAATGCCAGGGCAATTCTATGGTCTAGCCTTGTAAAGGCTCCAGGGCCATTAGCCTAGTACACACCTTTGAACCTATGAACCTATATGTCCACACACACACACACACACACACACACACACACACACACACACACACACACACACACACACACACACACACACACACAAATGGATATATCAAAATGTAATGGACTTCTGTCTCAATTTTACCCCCTTGATAATACCTTATAGAATGCACAACATTTGCTATTGTACATATACACACTTCCACTGAGTTACAGTGGGATCATGACAGGTGTTGAAGCATTATTAGCTGATATGCTATCCTCCAAAATCACATACTCAAATCCACATGCATCCAAAGAATGCAATTAACAAAATATGTATTCCTGATTACTAGCCTACGTTATAAAATTTATTTATTTTACCAGACTATGAATGATTTGGAATGGCTGTATTTGTTGAGATTTGTAGGGTCAACCCAGTTAAAAAGGATACATATGTACATGCATAAAATATATTTCTCTGTATTTGTTCTGATTCTGACTTTCTTGAATCCCTGACTTATATGTTCAGGAAGCTGAAGATTCAGAAAGTATATTTTTGACAAGCAGGTTTTAGCCAAATTAACTTTAATTAAATATTAAAAGCCACTTGTGACTGTTGTCTACACCATCCTTGTTAACTGGTTGCTGAGTAGAATGCATGGGGAATTTTCTTAGATTTTTTTTTTTCTTTTTAGTTGGTAAAGGATCCACTTTAACTTCCTCATTTTGATTTTGCAGCTTAGAAAATGAAACAATGCAGTCATCAGAATATTCATCTTTAGTACTCGTACATGCTTGGTGTCCTACAGACTGCTGGCCAAAACATATCTCAGGCAGACTTTTTCCTAAGAGGAAAAATGAAAAGGTACTGGGCTAGAATAAGAGATTGCAAATTGCAAACAGTGGTTAGAAAGACCATAAGGTCAACAGAGTTGATGTTGAAGACCTGAAAGTTGATTGGAGCAAAAGCACTAGAGTACAAGGATCTACTCTGGGCTCTATCACACCAGAAAGAAGTGGAGATAGGAGGAGTTGAAGAAGAAGAATGGAAGCATCTCAAACAGCATGTGTAAGAACTTTAGAACAGATATGTGTCTGAGCCAGTTATGGAAATAATGTATGTAAAGAAAGCTGGTGGTGGAATGCAGAAGCCTGGGAAGTTAACAATAAAAGAAAGGACCACAAGAAAAAGTGGGAGATAGAAAAGATATACCAGACTAAGAACAAATACTGGCTGGTTAACAAAATAGATAAAAGAGCAGTTGCAATACCAAAGAATAATGTATTGGAAGTACTTTTTAGGCATCTGGAAATTTAACAAAATGGATAAGACAGCAGTTGCAATATCAAAGAATAAGGAATTAGAGGCATTCTATCAGAATATGGAAAGTTACTCAGCAGATGCAAAGCAAAGACAGATAAAGAAGAGAGTCATCAGACACCATTTATAAGATATTTCAGCAATAATCTGCTTACCAGTCCATAGGACTCAAAAGTCATACGGAAGGTCTACTTTCAGCAGCTTCTGAATGAAGAATACTCGACAGAAGCTGTACTGTTCCATACACAGCCTACACTGAAACAGCATGAAGACCTGATCCTAGAAGAAGAACAGTGCCAAAGAAAATGAAGTCAGGGAAAGTAGCAGTCTCTGATAAGGTCACAGCAGATATGGTCAAGGTGTTGGATGAGTTGGGGAGAAACGGCTCTTGAGGGTACTCATAGATGTGTGAAGAGAAAGGCATATCCCTGATGGCTGGAGAATAAGGATAGTTTTGCAAAGTATGCAAAATAAGTTGCATTCATCTTGTGTACTCTGCAAGCTTACTGTGAAGACCAGCCTATCTATGTGTTTCTATATGTATAAGTACCTTGACTTGTCTCATAGTCTAGTATAAGTAAGAAACAACAAGGAAATAAATAACAATACATTGCCTGAGATCTTTCTCAAAAAAAAAAAAATCCCATTGTCTTTTAGTGCCCTCTCATTTATATTGACCTCTCTTTGTGGTAATTATAAGAGTCACAATGGCAACACAGAAAAGTCCACCAGATTTGTAAACAAACTGATAATGTGGACATCAGGTTAGAAAAGTATGTTCCTGAATGATTTCTGTTTTCATTGTACAAACTTTTATCACAATAGGGAGATAATACTTAAAATAATTTATTTACATTGCTTTGGGTTCTTGTGTGTGTCTGTTTCCCTATTTGTCTATTTGTTTGTTTGTTTGTTAGTATATTTACTTATTTTTTGTTCATGTCTTTATGACTGGGTGAGGCCTTCTGGGTACGATGTATTTGCAGAGTGGACTTGGGGAAAAAAGCCTGAAAAAAAGAACTTTGCAGAATGTATGGCATTGAGTAGAGGTACGGACACAACTGAGATAAAAAAAATAATAATATAACATTGTGATAGCTATGCCAATGCTAAAGAATTAACAATATTATCTGATTGTGAAAACCTAAGTGATTTTGAACTCAGCGTGGTAAAGTGAATTATTAATAAGATGAGTGTCATGAGGTATATGACTCTTCTTCCAAGTCATAGCGTTTAAATCACCCATGTCAAAGACTTTTCACCCATATCTTAGTGCAATTTAAATGTTTCATTTATATGCTGACTTGAGCTAAATATTCTCCATTGTTGCAGATACAAATAACACTAAAAAATACTCAAAGTAGCAACTGCCTTGACTGCATATCAAATGCATGCATAAATATATTTAAAGTTGTAGATTTTCTAAAACAGATACTCTCATTTGATTGTATTTATCTACAGCATGCACATTATCTAAAAATAATTCCATTTATTCATTTGCAGTTAAGGAAAACTATCATTGAAAATTGCTGTGTGTCAGCAGTTTTATAGAATTGCTGTTATATGGAGAATTTAAATGTTGAATGGTTAGATGACCACTACCCCATATCCACACAGGGTCTACCACACCTGGACTACTGTGGTATTGCTAGAGCTGGTCATGGATGTTAAGGGTGTCCTGGGGCTTGGCTATCTATGCTTCCATCCAAGTTTTTTTTAATATGCCCTCTCCATTCCCTTTTGCTACTCCCATGCTCTTTGACCATGTCCAAGGACAAATCCCTTCCTTAGGGACTATTTTCAATGAGCAATCTTTAACATAGGACTGGCATGCCCATCCATCTTTGACAGTCTGTCGGTCACCCAAGTCACTTATTGAACCCAGATCACATTACCAGTAGAACTGCTTGGCTATAATGTGATTTAGAGAAACATTTAATTAACATGCTTCTGAATGGCATTAAAGCCCTGCTGTGAATATTACTGTGACTATCTATGAATTGTCTACTATACAGTGTGGATCACCATGAAGAAGTGCCCCAGTGAGGAGACTGTAGCTGCACATCCTGTTGTAATAAAAGGGATCTAATGTAGTTAATGGCTGCATGCTTCCTTTATGGAAGTTGTATATGATGAGCATATTTTTATCAAGTAACTTCAGTAATAATGTGGACATCCATGACATGCCGTGACCTTGTCAACAGAGATATTATTCATGGACTGCCAAATCTGCATGTGGCTTAGAAATTCTGTCACTGCTCAGGTGTGAGTAGTTGCATAGCAGAGCAGTGATGTTTTGTGAATCACTTTTCCTTTTCATACTTCTGAAGGCCAGGCAAGGTAGTCTTGCAGAATATGCAATGGTTTATGAATACCACCCATCACTATGAACAGGGTAAAGACAGGAGTTAGATAGCTCCCATTTCAATGTTCTGATAAAAGGAATACTGTATTCTTTGGAGCATAGCCAATGACTAATATCTGTGCTTCAAACTGCTCATTCCTTCCTTCTCCCATTCATGCCACATCACCGCACTCCTCTAGGTTGTATTTAGTATATTCCTCCATTCAAGTGTGATCCAAGTCATTAATTATACATGCACCAGCTGATAAACAGTTACCTTATGTCTCCATGCAATTGGATCATTCATTCAAATCTACTCAATGTATGCCTGGTTATAACCCAGTTCATATCAGCTAATCCAGTCACTATAACCTGGTTCATGATATGGAATCTCTCTTAGCCGCTGATATGTGAGCAGTTCTGTTTAGAAACATCTGATGATATCCCAGTTTGCTTTACAGACCTGGAGATTTGAAAACTTTATTGCTTTTCCCTAAGTTATACATGCATAGAATGGCTGTCACTAGGTATAAGTGTAGGTACAGATAATAACACTAGACAATACAGAATGTATACAAGCAGGGCTATAAATGTTTGGCTGGTCTTTACATAACAGCTGCTAAAATGCAGTTCTTTGCACACATTTTAAATTGCAGTAAACTGTAGACCAGCTTCACAAACATTCTCCGAGCCATTTCAATGTCGCTTAGATAGTTTCTTTCTAACCTGATTAAATTGTTCATTACCTTGAAACACCAGTGAGCTAAACATGGAAACTAAAAGAAGCAGCTAATTTTCTTGTCACTTTTAGAGAATTCTCAAGCTCAGTGGCAGCAGAGAAATCTTACTTTACTCTCAGGTCATTGCCAGTTAAATATATGTGCTGACGTATTTCTTATTCTTTTCAAAACCCTTTTTGGTAATATTTTGCTTTTATCAGTCTGCTGCTTCTTAAGCAACTGCACTTTTTTGTTTTTGAAAAAGAAAGGCATTTTATTAAAAGCAATGGATATTCAGATTGTCTGTATCCAATAAAAGACACTGGCAGACACCTTGGTGATACTTCTAAACTTTAAAGCAGTGAAACAAAAGAGCTCTGAATTCTTACAGTCACCTTTCAATTGTCAGAATCATTGGAAAGTTCCCATTAGTTCTAAAGCACATACGATCTAACTTTTGGAACTTGTTTGCTCCAAATATTCTATTAAGTATATTCAAGCCTGTTTTGACATAAATGCAGTCATTATTCTATTCGAAAAAGGCCACTGTTACTTAGGACGTCATAAGTTTTAAGAACCATGCCCCATAAAGTTGACGCATAAAACCTAGCCCGTTTCTGTTTCTTCAATCTTCTTGGTTACTACCACAGTTTATTGTCAGTGTTTTTCTGTCAGTGTTTTTACATCTCCAACCTCCCCATCTCTTGCACACTAACACACACACACCTTATTGTCTTGGATGAAAGTTAGCATGCACTTAATTTAACAAATCACACCATACACTTGTTTGGAAGAAATGGCCGCAGCCGTGTATTTATTATGCTAATCAAATTAGGTATCAAATCAGTACCAGGTCATAAATCAGTGCCATTCAAATCAATGCCAACCAGGAATAATCTGATGTGCACAAAGGGCTGAACCTGGAAAAAAGTCAAATCCAATCAACCAGACCATAACATATCATCGTAGTCCTTGTAAATACTCAACCAACACCAGTGGCTGAAGGGATCCACAAACAAACACTGACAGTCCTCTGTCACCTTTTAGCCAGATACCAGTAGCTTTAGGGGATATGCAACTTGCAGGACCCCAGGCTGTGGCCCCCAGCCTGCCCACTACACCATAGGATGGCCCACCTAAAGAAGGGCCAAGCTGTCTGAGTCTGCACCCCTCACCAAGCCAAGCACACTCCTTTGCAATTTTAGTTTTCCAAGTCTGCCCTTCTGCCACAGGAAGATGGCTTGTCCTGCATGCCATCTTTCCCCCAAGCACATCTGCCAACCTTACAATTCTTTCTTTAAGGTTTTCTATAAATAACTTTGTTCCTGAATATGACAAATGTACTCCATTCACTTCTGTATAGTTTTGGTGAATTGATATTAGTGTGGTGTAGTACAAACCCCCTAGTTCTCTTACCTGTTGTGTAATGAATCTTCTGGTCAACTTCCTAGGCCTTTTCACTGTTCTGACATTATTTGATCCTTGCTGGACTGGTCTTGGAAATATATCTGAATGCACATGCTTAATGTTTGGCGAAATCTGTCAGATCTGCCTGGACCATTGCCACTACTGCATTTCTCTCCTTGCCAGCCAACGAACTCACATTTCTTTATCTTTCAAGCCCAGGTTTCACCCACATTCACTGAATTGTCTAGGCACACGGTACAAGAAAGAATGCCTCAGAATCCACACCTCTGTCTGCTGCTTTATGATACCTGCAAAAGAGAATGCTGATTAGTCATCATGATCTGACATATTTTCTGTAAGCTTGGGATCTGTGACCTAAGTACAGTACCTCAATTTCTGATGGCCCTTTGCATGGGCATGTGATGTGGCTCCTATTCTGAAGGAATGCATTTTTAATTTGCTAATATCAATACCCAGCCTTGTTATAGCTTTTTCAGGGCTGCCCCTGAATTGGTAACAAAATAAGGGAGTACAATCTCTGTGAGACAAGAACAGAGCATCACCATTCATACACATCACCTGGTATTTCTTAAACCATCTATGTCCCACACTCTGTCTCTTCAGAGGCTCGAGCTTCTGTCATACTTCTTTTCATAGCTAGTCCATTTTACTCTTCATTGCATGAACCCCTACCCTGACAGCCTCTAGCTTAATATTGCTTAGCTCTAGGACCCATTGAGTGTTATCATGCTTATTACACTGTACTATCTCAGATATCCAGAATGAGCTACAAAATGCTATTAAGTATGCTGTCTGAAACAGCCACAGTTCGTACTCCAAACTCCATGCCTCCCCATAGTTATGCAAAATTACTCGGCTTGATGAGCTGATGCACATCTGCTCTCCTGACCTCTGTTCTTACCCAACATTGGAGCATCTTTCTAATTGCAAATGCTTGCATGGTGTCCGAACACCCTCACACTTGCTCAAGCACACACTCATGCTTAGACTGCTGTTGTATAGTGTCAGCTTAAGTTATTGACCAAGTTGCTA